>NC_090798.1:5837500-6137500 GCF_040054535.1 Antennarius striatus | reverse complement strand
TGGCGTGTCTCTAGCGTGAGATCAAATTAGGGTTATTAGCATACTGTCTTTCCATTTCTGCAAAGCTTGGTTAGAATTGAGAAAACAAATTGTCAATAGCATGACAGCAGAGAGGAAGTGTTTTGTTCTTCCCTCTTGAGCAATATTTTTTATGCCCAATAATGTTCTTTCTTTGTCTAAGTTTCAAGTTGAAAAGAAACGTCACCTGAGTTTTCTATAACACGTTATCTCTTTCGCTCCCGCTAAACATCAGCCAAAAATTTGACATCGACAGTTTACATGCTTTCTGGTTTAGCCCCGTCTCCTGATGTCAGCTTGTCTTTCACGGTTGTATTAAAAAAAGAGAGATCAGTGCACAACACCCCTGATAGTTACCCCAGAGGATTAATTAATTATCTGATCGGTTTTGATCTGCTTGTAGTGCCCAAAGTGCTGCAGCAATTTATGCAAAACCCCCCCACAGCAAGTTAATTAAGCATAACGCTTTGAATAAGTGATCAGCTTGACTGTAGATTGTGCTCACACAAGTGCCTGAAGTATATTTAAATAAAAATTAAAGGCTTTGCTAGATGATTATTCAATATGATGCGTAATGAGTGCAGAAACATCCATCATCGTAGTCAGTCTTTTGAAGTTTAATTCTAATGAAGGTGTTTGAATCGACTGATATAATGTGGTTGTTTTTCAGTTCAACTGGTTTGACTGAGTTTTATGGTGAAACGAGTACTATCAGTTACAGAGAATTCTCTCAAGTAATGAAATGTATACTGGAACATCTGAATTTGTTTGACGTTCGATTTTTTTATTTCATTATTCTAGGGAAACAATTGAGTGTCAGATTAAATCACCTTCAGTCCCCCCCCCCAGTATTCATTTCCCTCTGCTTTGGTTCACTACATCCTTATTTGAGTGTGCAAAAATCCATGCGTTCACGCTCAGTCGAGTCCAGTTTTAGCAGTAATGACTGTATCTAAAGTGTCAGCACGGACTCGGGTGTCTGACTGTGTGTTTGTGTGACAGAATGCTGGGACCAGGACCCCCACCGCAGACCCAATTTCTCCTCCATCTTGAACCAGCTGACGGCGCTGGAGCGTCAGGTGAAGGAGGAAATGCCCCAGGACTCGTTCCACTCTCTGCAGGAGGACTGGAAACTAGAGATCCAGGACATGTTTGATGAACTCAGGGCTAAAGAGAAGGTGTTTTTTTTTAAAAATTCATCTCATTGCTTACGATCACATGGCGGTCATGTTTCTCTGATGTTGTGGAAATGCATGATCCGAAACAAGCTAGCAATGCAAAATTACCTGTGTTGGTGTCTCTACCAGGCATCAGTAATATTCTGGTTAAGTCAGCAACTCTATGCTCACTTCATTTCATCCAAAAACATCCCATCATATTACATTATGTTGCTGCTAGCTTGAGAACATCTGGTGTGTTTTATATCCAAGACTAAATAAATGTGTCTAAGATATTCGTTGTTAAGTCAGAATTTATGCTCTCCTTTCCTACTGTATCATGTAAAAAGAAGGAAGTGGTTTAATATTGACATTAGCTATTATCTGGGGGAATCTAATATGTTATTCTAACATTAAAATATGGGTGCATATCACTCTGGAGTATTGTTATCGATTGGCTATTCGGTTACTGGTCGATCAATAAGTGGTGTGTAGGACATTATGAAAGATTTTGAGCTTCCTGCTCTAAGCATAATGTCAAAGGAAATATCCCTGTCCGGTGGGAGAGCATCAGGATACCAAGCAGCGCATCTTTTCAGTCATAATGAAGGAATGAATGAATAAATAAACATAAATAGTGTCAGAGCAGAAAAATGCAAGGTGTAGGATTATTTTTACCACAACAAAATTGTGATCTGGACAAATTAGAAACAAACAGAATCCAGTGATGGATCCAAGAAGTTGGAACATGGCTAGACCGGCTATGTTTGGCATATTTTTCCAATTACACAAAATCAGTGAACCAGAAATGTCTACTTGTTCCAGCTTGTAGTTAAACAGGGATCTATGGAACATGAAATAAACTGTCAGATGGAAGTTTTGACTTACTTACCATGAAGGCTTATGAAAGGGGTAACAACAAAAGACGTCTTCTACTGTCTTGTCAGAGATAAATCACTCATGATCCTGCTGATAACAATCTCCTCCATACCTCTCACGCCGGGTTGTCCCCTCTCTCCCACCAGGAGCTGCGATGTCGCGAGGAGGAGCTGAAGCGAGCGGCTCTGGAGCAGAAGTCCCACGAGGAGTTCCTGCGGCAGCGGGAGCAGCAGCTGGCCCAGTGGGAGCAGGATGTGTTCGAGCGCGAGCTTAGCCTCCTCATCCTCCACCTCAACCAGAACCAGGAGAAACCCAACGTTAAGAAGAGGAAGGGCACCTTCAAGAAGCACAAGCTCAAGAGCAAGAACGGCGAGAAGATCAGCATGCCTCAAGGTGTGTGTGTGTAACATAATGTTGTAACTCTGCTCTCTAAAGGCTTCCGCCACGTAGGTAACTTAAAAAGACAGGTGGTATTTCCAGTTGTCATAAAATAACTTTCAGAAAATGTCAAACGTTAAAACACGAAATGTGCCATCACAGGTTAATTTGGAAACAAAATTCTTCCCGTGAAAGGTGTCACACCAACAACTATCCGCTCTCTATGTGGACCAACACTCAGGATGTGAACTGTGAGCATCTCGTGGACAAACAGGAGCCAATCAGTGTTTTTCAGTGCGTGCGCTGGTGTATTTTGGGCTGAGCAAGCATGCGTAAATGCACTGTGTGTGTGTGTGTGTGTGTGTGTGTGTGTGTGTGTGTGTGTGTGTGTGTGTGTGTGTGTGTGTGTGTGTGTGTGTGTGTGTGTCTGTGTGTGTGTGTGTGTGTTGTGGCTAGGCCTTTCCCAGCAACAGTAGGGCGGTGATGTGGGGGGAGGGGGGTTGATGAGAGGGCAGAGTGAGCCAACCACGCCTCAACACTTCCTGTGTATGGGTACTCTGTTGGTCTCTCTCTCTCTCTCTTTCTCTTTCAAGAGTTTTATAGGTTGAAAAAACTCAGGATGATTGTGGAGAACGGATAATTGTTTTTTTTGTTAAGTATGTCTGGTTTTTTTGATAAATGTTAAAAGGTTACATGTTTCTTTGTTCAGAAAACGCACAGTACTATTGAAGATCCTCTTTATGTAAATCTCTTTTGGATTTTGTGTCAACATGAGGATTTTGTAATTTGACTTTTATGAATAAACGTGATGTTAACCCCCCCCCCAAAAAAATCTTTCTCTCTCTCTCCCTCTCTCCCTCTCTCCCGCTCCCTTTCTTATCAAGTACATGCCCCTCACCCTTTCCTCTCTCCTCCGCCCTCATGCTTCTAGTTCGGTATTTTTAATTTCCGTCTACCTGAATGTTCCCTTCCTTTCGCCACAATGATATATAAAACAAGAAAGTTAACTGAGCCCCATTGCCGTAATGTTGTTTTATCCAATTAATTAAAAGTAAATTAAATTAAATATAAACTACCTTTGAGACCTTTAGACGTAGTTTCTCCTTCCATATGTCATCTATGTTTTTGCTTCCGCTTGATCTTGATCTAAACAAATTGTTAGCATCATTTGCTAGCCAGCAGGTTAGCAAAGGTGATTATTTCCGTCAACAACAAACACCTAGCAGCTAATGAGGCCTTGACTTCTTTCTAGACTAGCAAATTAATGCTAGTCTGCCCCTGCTATCACAGGTTAGCAGGGAGGCTTACTGCATGTGGCTAATTGTTAAGTGTCTGTAAAAGCGCTTTGCAACTGTCCTTAAGAGAATTCAAAACCCAGATTTATAATTTTCACCACATGACAGAAACTTATCAGGATGCCAATGACCAAACTGACAGTGTAACAGTGCAGAACTTTTTATTTTATTTATTTTAGAGAACAATTTATTCAGACGAATCATCTGATATTGACTGGGCTGCGGTATAAGCAATGCAAACTAGGGATCAATGTGCAAAGTCAACACGGAAATGAGCCACATAAAGCTGCTCTAATCTGGGTTTGTTTTTGGTACGATCCTTCCCTTTCGCTCTCACACATTTCCTGTCTCCTCTTCGGTCCTATCCAAACATTACAAGGCAAAAAAAATAAAAAAAATCCCCAAAGTAAAATCATAAAATGAGTTAAGGATTTCTGTTTAAACCAAGATATCCATTTGGTTTGATGTTTGTTGTGTTTGTTTGTCTATGCTGCAGATTTCATTCACAAGATCACAGTGCAAGCATCCCCAGGGCTGGAGAAGAGACGGAACTCCCCCGATTTGGGTTCGGGCTCTTCGCCATCCTTCGGCCCTCGCTTCCGTGCGATCCAACGTGAGTGCAGCCACGCACAAACACAAAAACGCACACACTCTCGCATGCACAGGTACACAAGTGTGCTACTGTAGACATTTAGAAAACCAGAGAATGTGGGATCCCTTGCCTTCTTGTGAGTGTGCAAAGACAACAATGAAACACAATTCCTTTCTGTTTCTGTTTTTTTTTTTTCATATGCCCCGAGCCACCCACTCATCTTTTTTTGTCTTTCCCAGTTTCCCTGTGGGCCCCCTCTCCTCTCTCCATCTCCTCCTCCCTGCCTTACTGCTTTCTCTGTCTCACACACACCCTTTTCCCTTTTCAGCAGCCTGTTCCAGACCAAAGATTATCTGACTTCCTCTCAGTGGCTCAGCACTTCTCTGCAGCCTTTATTCCACATCTCCCGCTGCTTGCAGTTCTGTCTTTGCTGCAGCGGGGGGAGATATTGAGCTGCATTGTCCTGTCAGCAAGGGACTTGGGTTTTGTATGCATGTAGTGGCCACAGAGCGGTTTACTGAATTAAAAATAAGCAGGCCGGAATTCTTTGCTCCCAGAGAAGGGTTTAAAAGGGTAGCAGCAGTGGCACCGATTTACAATACTCTTCTCGTTTTCAGGCTCTTTGACATACGCCCCAACGTTGTGTCCTTTCGAGGGGAATGTGTTGCCGCTACATCATGGGAAATTTTAACAGAACCCAAAAGGAAATTTGTGGTGTACCAGCAGGAGATTAATAGTATTTTTCCAAACATTAACAAAGTGGGGGTTGGCATGAAAGAATACGTTGTGGTGAAACATTTATCTGTATAAGTGGTTAGTAAATCCAAACATCTGTCTCCTTGACTCATTTTCTTAACGTTGCAATGACTCCCTTCAACAGCAATCACTAAACGGGTGAAATGAAAATGAGTGTGCCCGCCATTGATTTGTGTACAGAGGCTTTTTGTTCCTGCCCTCTCACTAGAAAGCCGTTATTTGCTATTGACACACAGATTTATTTGCCAAGAGAATGGTTAGAATGATTCATCTTCAGAGCTCTTTTCAACACCGTTTAGTGTTAGAACGTGTTGTGCTAGATTTATAGATGCATATGTGTCAGGTTTATTGACATTAAAGGCCAGATTAGCTTCTAGTCATCTAGTCTTATTCCTCTGTCCAGTTGCCATATCTGCGGTATAGCAAGATCTCCATTTATATATTAGTATGGTATTTATGACACTATCAAAGCAACATAGCATGGCAGCAATGCTGGGTCTAGATATAGCCACACAAAGTTTCATTGTTAAAGCCACCCTATATATCCAGAGGTGATGCTTTAGCTGTTCGAACTCAAACCTTTCTACTTCTTTTGTTGTTTTTTTTAATATATACTGATTTAATCCCCGTGGGGAAATTAGTTTGTCAGTAAATGTAAACTAGTTTGTTCATCTGCTAGCCAAACTAGCCTTGTCTCCATATTTTCTTTTCAACCTGATATGATAAATGTCAATTCTGCCACTCATAGATGTAGCTTTTGAAATATATATCACTATTATGACAGTCAAGATATCAAAACATTGTGTCGCCAACATTGACGTATTACAAAGGAAATTTTCCACAAAAATATGCAAAGAAATTTAAATCCTCAGGCCTCGGTTGGACCTTCATGAAATTACAACTTCTGTGCTTGCTTTGAAAACACAGCGTTGGCAAGCGATGGATGGTGAAGTGCATCAGCCAGGCCTTCAGTCTAGTGAGGCCAATGAACATAATACAACATGCCCATTTGTGAAACGTTGTTGAAAGCTCAAATGAAATGATATGAAATGAATGAGGGAATCAGTGGGAATAAAATGTCAGGTCAACATTAATTTGCAGATTTATAATTTGCATTATGTGTCTTTTTAAAGTTTGTCTTCCCTTTGATTCAATACTCCATGGGGGGTGAAAGGGTATTGTGGCAAGCCAAGCCTGCTGTAAATGTTAAATCACTCAATGTTCAGACAATGCTCAAAACGGATAATGTTCAGAACAGAGCATGTTCCCACACTGTCATAATGACTGTGAATAGCAGCAAAAATTACAATTCTACTGCATTTCTTCTTGCATATTTGCTCGATAATCTCATCAAGTTGACATCAGCATTGTTACAGTAATTATACAACTGCTTTAGAGTCAGTCGCAGTGAAACTGCAGAAATAACACAATTACATTTTGATGAACTGTCGCTATAGCTGGAGTTACTGTGTTCAGCATGATTGCAGGTCTTGTTGGTGTATTGGTGGAGCTGTAGTTTTTCAAAATTGTTCACCTCATTAGAGACGGCCAAATGCCTAGCATACTGATGTTGACATGGAAACGGTTATTTATTTTTCTCGTTTTGACTCTGCAGTCAGTCCCAGTGACAACAGCAAGACGTTTGGTCTGAGTCCAGTCTGGCCTCTAGAAGCTCCTTCTCTGAAACAAGCCAATGGAGACTTGAGGTTGGGTCCTCACTGGAGACCTCAAAGCCCAAAAAGTCCTAAAAGTCCCAAAGTCCTGCGTCTTAGTCCTCAGGAAAGCAGGTAGAGCAGGATTGTGCTTTTTTTTTTCTTTTCCATAATCCTTTACAATGATTGGTCTAATCTCATTTCCACATTGAAATAATTTCATCTGTTGGCCTTTTCAGTTTGTCAATGAGGGCCAAGCTCCTGGAGTCGGACAGCAATGACAACAGAGATTCCAAAGATGACTTTGAGGAGTACAGACCCTCTACGCCGACCCCTCCTTCTCAGAATGGTACCCACCACCGACCATCACCACATCCAGCTGCAAAAACCTCCATTAGTGGCTAATTTCTACGGGCAGGAGTGTGAATTATACATAAAACCTAAATGAATAATAAATACCTTCACACTTTGTCCTCCTTAAAACTTCAGACAAGATACATTTTTCTCTCTTCACAGGCTCATCAGTAAAGGACAGTCTCCGGCTTCCTCTACCTCAGCGAGACTTGGAGGAAGGAGGCTCCTCCTCCCCAGCCGGCTCCCCCAGGCCTGAGAGGGGTTCCTTCGGTGGCCTTGTTAAGGGCACCCACCGGGCCCTGCTGAGCAGTGGCTCCCTCTTGGCATCCATTGGACTAGGTCGCTGCCTGGACATTCCTCCAAGGGTTCCCCCTCGAACTAATCCCTCTTCCCTCGGGGACCGCACCCCTTCTGAACCAGAGATTACCCCCCCGAAACTCTTCATTTCAGACCCCTCAGTAGTGGATGATCTCATTACATTCTCTCCCTCTGAGCCGCTCCCCAGACCAGTCTTGGATTTAGCTCTGCATTACCAAGAACTGATGCCTTTGCCCTTGACGCCACCTCCCCCAAACCCACGTGAGAGAAGTGGCCACCGGATGCCACAGGTGCAGCACAGTCCACAAAGTCCCAGGACCCCCCTGCAACTTGGCAGGGCCAGCGTAGGAGAATTGACCTCAGGTTCCTATTCTACTAATGGGGAGCTGGGTTGTGAGCCTTGGGAGCACAGAGCCGACAGGCGGAGGAGGTCCAGCCAAGGCCTGCACGCCTCCCAGCTAGGTCAGCATGATACCTTTATGGGTCACTCCACCTTTTATGCAAGTCAGAGTCAGCTAACTACCCAGCAGGGGAATGCACACATTGTTAGGAGAGCCTGTTCTATCCAGTTGCATTGTGGGGAAAGGGAAAGGAGCTTATGTCTTACTATATGATGAAAGTCACAGTATGCTGGCTTCAGCGGTTTTGATTTTGACTATTCTTTTTTTAATTATTTGTCTTTTAGAAGATTCCAAACTTTTTGAAAATGCAATCCTAAACTTTGCCCGTTAAATTAGTCTCCTCTCCAGATCGGGACCACGATATGGTTTTTAATTAATCAGCACTATTCATCTGCCTTTTCCCAAATTGCACTAAGCATTTTTTTTTTTGCTTTTGGGAGGCCCCACACTGAAATTGGATCCAACTTTTACCTTGAATAATGTACCTCCTCAGCATGACAATGTTCCCTCACCGTTCTCACCATTCAGTTATTATTGTGTCTTTTTAGTAAGATCTTTTTGGCACAAGGGAAGCTTCAATATTGCACAAGCTTTTTCATTTACACCAAAGCTTGTCTTTGGTTATTTGCATATCTCAGGTAACAGCTGGCCCTCCACACTCTACTGTTAACATGTGTGCTTGCAAAGCGAAGCTGGCATCCAATCCTTTGCTGTTTTCTCTTTTTAAATTCAGAGTTTTCTTTTATTGAAGAGTTAAATGTGAATGCAGAACATCCGGGGACACAATCGAGTTTGACACAGACAGAAAGCGCTGCGTTCAGTAATCTATTCTTGACTTCATCTTCTCCTCCTCAAATAGTTTGGGACTTTGTCAGGGTCGTGCCTGCATCTAGGTGCATTAATCCTGGTATTGATTGAATTCTAACACAGAGGAATGTCTAATGTATGCTGTGTGTCGCATGCAGGATGCACACATTTCACATGAGAAAAAAAATCACTTTCAAACACAACTAGCAACCCTTTTCCCATCAGAATCTAATGCACTTAGGTCCCCGGGGCACATTTATGGTTTCTTTGAATTTAATGTAGGTATCATGCTGATAGACATTAAACACTACACTGCATTCACTTGTTTGCCCAAAGTCTAACACGCATTTCTTGGTCGCAGTGACACAGTTAAGAGCCGTAATGATGGAGGCGTGAGTATTGGTTGTTTTAAGGGTGTGTGGGCGTTGCAAGGGTTTTAAGAGTGCCCTATGGAAGCATTTCACACTCTATATATGGTCTCACAAAAGTCTTGATTCGCCACAGCAGCTCGAACAGTTCTGCCCCCAGTTAGAGAAAACATACCTTACTCGTTCCGCCGCGAACAACCATAATCTCAAAAAACCACATACACTCATTACGTTGGGCACATGGAGGCAAAAAAGCCACACATAATTAAACCATGAGTGTTTTAGTTAAACATCTTATTATGTTAATTGACTATAATGACTCAGATGCATAGAAGGCTGGCACAAGGTTGCCGGTGATGGATTTGAGCTTGAAAGGAGGAGATGAATGCAGTGGATTCCTCTGCTGGTACATTTTCTTTTCTTTGTTCTGATGCTTCTCGAGTCACTCTGGAATGCTCTCTTTGTCGGCTGAACAGCTTAGCAGCCTTATGGAGATGTTGTTGATGTAAATAATTTCATTTAGACTCACAAATTAAATTTTAGAGCAGCGAATGTTCATCTGAGATGATTTATCTTGAATTTAATGTTACTGACAGTGCTAATTTACGTTTGGTGTTTACTGCCACCACAACTCGGTCAACTAGTGTACCGCTGTGTTTTAATTAATTTCCACTAATTTCATCAGCATTTTACACTTCTGATTGTTTCATTTCATTTTGCAGCAACAGTGTGACACGTTCATGTTTCTCTTTGGATCATTTCCATTATACAAATTTGTGATTTGCAAGATATTAGAAAGCAAATCTTCAGATTGTAGAGGACACCAAAGCGACACAACAGTTTGAGATGACTCTGCTGATTAACAATTAAAGCTTTCACAAGCAGGAAAATGAAGAACAAGGCAATAAAGATGCTTAATAGGTTATATGTGAAAACTTTCTCGAATGTTTTCATCAATTAATGTTTTCTTCTTTCCCTTCTAGCTCTGGACCTTCCCCTGTGTCAAGACACACAGGACTCTGATGAAAAGCCTTCAGCGCCCTGTTCTCTCCACCCTAACCCTGCCCTCTGGAGTCCCAAAACCCGGCGCCTGGAGGTCAGCGTCATTCCCCGCCCCCGCCCGTCCCCCATTCGCCCCCGCATCGATCCTTGGAGCTTCATCTCAGCTGGTGGCGGGAACTCAGGTGGCGGCTGCAGTCCTCACCGCTCAGACAGCAATCTCCTGGGCTATCAGCCCTCCCCTACCAACCCTTTCCACAACTGCGACCCCTTCCCCTCACCTGACTGCGACCCGTTCACCCTCAAGGCCGACCCTTCAAGTGGCTCGGACACAGCCTCACCTTTTGACCCCTTCTCGGCTCCCTTTCCCACATCCCGTTCTGCCCCCTGCTCCACCAACGGCTCGCCCACGCTACCCTCTTTCCGTATAGCTCCCCTCAACCCAGCTGACTCACCCCTTATTGACCTGGGCTGGGCAGCTTGCAACAAGCCCCTGGATGGCACCAAAGAGAGGGTGCACCCCCGCAGGACACTGGGGCTCAAACCATTCAAGTCCCCGACACAACTCAGAGATGACAGGTTCTAAATGTGAGGTGTGGCAGGAGCATGCTGTTCAGGATCCTTTCCACTACTAACAAAGTTTTGGAAACTTTAAAAAAAATGCACACCCATCAGTCAGTCCACTGAGGGAGCCCCCCCCCCCACTGGAGTCTGAATCAGTGCAGATTTTATTTATGCACAAGCCTGCTGCTTTGCAAACCAGAATGCCAGTGAAAGGTGGTAGATTGGATTGTGGGATAGCTGCCTTTGAACCAACCGCTGTTGCCCATTTCGTTCTCCCTCTCTATCTGTTTCTCTATCCCTTTGAAGGAGCGTGAGGCAGATCACTAGTCCCATCTTCAGATTCAATCAGACTGCTCATATCACCTGCTTTCATCTCCCCCTACCTTTGAAGCATTGTGACAATGCAGAGGTGGATAAGGCAGTTTGCACAGCTTCATCTGCCTCTACCTCGTTGCAGAATGAAAGCATTCAGGACGATGGAAAATTTGGAGTGCCTTATTTTGTGAAGTGTTTTTAATATATATCTTTTCAAGGTTCCTTGAATGGCTGATCTGTTGCATAGGGAAGATGCTTTGGGTTTGGTTTAAATCTGAAAATCAGCTTAGCATTTTTGTGGAAAAAAAAAAAGTTTCCCACATGTGTATGCATGTCTAGACCCATTGTCCAAGAAAGGCTTACAGTTTTGTTTTTTTTTGTCTAATTTTGCGCAGCGTCTGCCTGTTGCATTTTGGGAGACAGCACTCGGTGGACATTCCAAGCCGCTCTTGAAAAGCAAGACAAACCGTGACCCAGGCATTCCACTTGGAAGCAGATAACATTCCAGTCACATTCCCTGGGAAATTCCAGGGATTGAACAAATTCATTTGGTTGGCAGGCTGCACGGCGCAGGAAACAAGATGGGCGGGGGAGACCTCTGCATTCCCTTCAAATGCCAAAGATTGCCACTGTGACAATGTAAGGCACAATGAGAGTTTGCCAAGGAATTGTTTTTACCTCCATAGAGAGCTAGATGGTTGGGGTTTGCCACAGTGGACAGGGAAAGTTTATTTACCACCTGTCTGATGCTGTGAAAAGGTTTAGCCAAATACTTGAGGTTTTTTTTCCACTCAATGTCATTTAAACTTAATTTGTCCAGTTCTTCAGAAGAGCACTAGTCTCACAAAACCAGCTCACAAACATAAAGTGTCTTTGATCGCATGCAAAACGGTTCATTTGATCTTAAATGATGTTAAAGAGAAGTGACTCCTTGGAGTTTTGTCATTGCCACAATGGTGGATGGCTTGTGGAGACTCCAGGAAGTCATTTTTTCAAGCAGAAAATTAACCTTACATGTGACCACAACCGTGAATGTTTTATTCCTCAGCAGTATCAAAATATGTGACATGCTACTAAACTTCCGAGGTGTTAATAGGGGGTTCTTGTTACTTTCACTGGGCATCCTCTTTGCCATTGTTTCTAATTAATCTCACTCAAATCTTAGCTTCTTATCTATTAGGCCTTGAATTGAGCTGCCTTTGTGAAACAAGCAAATCCTCTTCCTGGTTTATTAAATATCCATCCTAAACCTTTTTAATACCGCTCCAGAGATTGTGGCGAGATTTCAGGAACACATGCAGCACTTATCGCTGAAAGAATTTTCTTTTAAATATGCTGGGAATATTACCATCAGCTGTTACAACAGACTAGAATGCACTGAAACAGTAACTAAAACTTCCCTTCTCAGGTGACAGTCAAATACAGTATTTTCTTCATCATAAGGCACACCTAAATGCCTTTAATTTTCTCAAAAACAGTGGGCCATATAATCCAGTGCACCTTATATATGAAAAAGGTTTTAAAATAGGTCATTAAAGATGAGTTCTCAGCTCTCAGCTGTAACCTCAACCCCCACACTGTTTCCTATTTGGTCAGCAGCCCAGATAAAATACACAGCATACAGTTTCAGAAAAAGGCTGCGGAGTCGTGAATGCAATCCCTTTAGTGCAGCTCAATCTTGTGGATGCATAATGCAACCACAGCCACTACAGTGGTTTCTATTCTATGCGCCTTATAATGCTGTGCGCCCTATTCTGGTGAAAACGGTTTTAAAATAGGCCATTCATTGAAGGCACACCTTATAATCGGGTGCGCCTTATAGTGCGTAAAATACTGTAGTTAATCACAGCGTCTCCTGGTTGGAGAGCACACTCACAGACGACGTGTTAGAGTAGCGTGTTCATGACATCTATTAACATAACTGGCCTGAGTCAAGCATGTGAACACCTGAAAAAGATCCACACCAACTCATCCCATTACCCGTATCTTTGCCGAGGTTTTAAGAGGTACAACCACTGATTGGATTCATCAGTGACATGGAGTCATTGGCAGACAATAACGCCTTTGTTGTGGTGAAGAGTATTAACCTCGTCTCCAAAGGCTAGAGCTTTGCGATTAGCCTAATAATTCCACTGACGAAGGGAGCAGGCTGATACTGATAATTAGCTTCTCGATAAGAGCAGATAGCGTTAACATTGCATTCGCATATTTGGTTAATTAATTTGCCCCAACGTTATGAAAATGCCCTAGATCCTCCTCGCAAAGGGTTTGAGTCGCTTCTGCCGTTAGTTTGTGTTTTGCAGAACATCTTTCCTCCATCTACACTCCCCATTTTTCACTATTGCCACCGGCTCCTCAGGTGCTGACCAGATAAAATCTTCTCCACAGAAGCTCACCTTTTCATTAACGCATCCTTTTTTCCCCTACCCGTTCTTCCTTGCCTCCGTCTACTCTGGAAAGTTCTCTTGAGGGCAGATTTGTCTCGATGCCGCAATGCTCTTGGTTCAGTAAAAGCCAGGTTTACTGAAACTTTCAGATAATGTTAATTTATTGGCGTAAAACTGTAGATCTTAACTTTATTATTTGAGCATGTAAGAGCTTTGTTTTAGTCAGCCTTTTGCCATGGAAAAAAAAACTGGCTTGAATCTGGGTTTTTTTCTGTAAATCTGTAAATGGCCACAACCAAAGAGGTCCTAATATTAAGATTTCAGGTAGCAGACAAACACATCCATTCTCACACTAAGAAAACGTAAAAGCAACTCATGAGACAGGACCAAACAGTTGTTTTATGTTGACCTCAACAGTAAAAAGATTGGCCTGCCATCACTCGGATGCGAGTGCCGGGGATTTTCCTCCATGGCGTGCAAAGAAAAAAAGTTGGAGGTTTAATTGGCTTTGTCAGCAGTGTTCCCTACATTCCCTCGCTGCCTCGTCCTCTTCAGCAACATTTCCCAGACATGACTCGTGATGAGTTATTGCCTTGTCTGGTTGTGTCAGCACACAAAGCCACCAAAGCTGTCCGCTGATAGTCATTAGTCCGGGGTAGCTTTTGTTGTCAACAGAGCGCCGTGAGGAGAGCGGATAGATAAAAGACATGGAAATGATTGAAACGTCTGGCAGATTTCTTCTGTCACAAATTTTGTGCGTACGTCACATATCCTCTTCAGCCTGCCACTCATGTCCCGGCTGTTTGTTCACGCCACGCTGAGTTTTAAATTCTCCCTCAGAACTCATGTTACAAAGTATTACCCACCATTTACCATCAAGCCCATGGCGTAACCGTAATACACCTCACGCATGATTAAGAGATGGTGTATCATTTGTTGAAAATGGTCTAATTTGAGTTAATGTGAACGTAAAATACAGATCTGGATCTAGAAAACATATTTTTTTAGGACCAGCTGACGTATAAAATACAATTCCATGAATTTAACAAACTGGAGGCAGTTTGATTAAATCGTTCAACGCTCCTCCTGCAAAAGGCCCTGTAAATGCCTTTAAACATGTATGTTTATGCATACTTAAGAGATTCTCCTGCCTAGGCTTTTAAGTTGTAACCCAAATCTGACAGTTTTGCAGCTGAGGGAATAAAAGGACACATTTTTGGAAGCTTTTTACAGACACGGATGTCCAATTTTTGGTTTTGGCTGCCAAAAGCCAGAACCTCAACTGCCAGTCGTCTGCCGCAGCTGACAGCAGGCACTCCAATAAGAAAGTCCTGATGAGTTGTTTGTGACGCTCAGCTCTTTCAGGCATCGCACCATCCGTCATTGCAAATCAGTGTCCCGAATAGAACCTGACAGTGAGGTTTGGAGTGAATTCTTTGCAGTGGAGACTGATATCTGGTCCACTTTCAGTTGCTGAAATGATTTTAATTTAAAGCTGAAGCTTCAGGTATGGTTCCAATGGTCAATTCACCGTATTCAGATAAAAACAACAACTTTCTTTCACGTGGTTTTGTGTTTTCGTTAACGTGTAACAGTGGAATGTCCAGCAGTGTCACTGAAAACATGAATAGACACTGTTTTTGATTAAATAATCATAGAGGAATTGAAACCAGATGATGAATTAATGCTTTATTTACATCACGTTAATTTTTCATCATTAAATTATGAATACTATGTATTATCTGTTTCTTTAGAAATACACTTTAATAAACCCTTTGGGGAAATTATCTTTTCACTCTTGTCTATATCTTCAACATGCATATATATGTTTTCAATTCCTCTACTCTTTTTAAATCATTAATTTTGATGCATTTTGTCAATCTAACCTGAAAACACTGATCGCTAAACTGATGCTGACCTTCCACAAGAAACCAGAATACGAAGGCCAGTGCAAAGCTTCTTAAGTCTAAACCCCAAATGATATAAGAATTTATACATGTTGTATAGGTATGTATAATTTCTCATACATAATTTATAGATATAGTCAAGCCAAGCCAACAACAGCAAAGTCCTCATCACATAAACAACCGTTGAACGATGCTCGAGTGATCCCAGATCTCTGTTTGATTCTCTGAATGCTTGAATCGACTCATTCGAAAATCCGGCGGAATGCGCGTCGTCTTGATTTTCGTTTATTGATAACGACATTTCTTGGCCGGTCTCTGAGGAGTCAATTCTGAAACCTAATGTCCTGACATTTCATTGGCTCTCACCCCATTTACCTTTGATGCCGTCGCTCGCTTGTGCTCAGTTAAGCGGAGTTCACAAATATGTCAGGTGATCAGCCTGCGTCTCAGCCGGCCATCAGTGCCACAAACATATCATTGCTTATTTTCTGACTGGTATTAAACCGAAACACCTGCGCAGTTGTTTGGCATTAACAGGCCGAGACCAAATGATCAAATATGACCTTTCATCGACAATACAGGAATTGTGCATCGCAATTGGCATGTGGACAAAACCCAGTTGTGTAAGATATTGCTCGCTTTCCTATTTCTTTTCAATCTGGGTATCCGAGGTCACCATCTGCTGTCTTTTTTTTTTTTTTTTTGTAGCAACTAAACCTGACAGGCCGCCTTGAATGAGAACAAATCATTTCTGAGACTCAGGGCTCAGAAAATAACCATCTCAAAACGACGTCGCTTGTTGTCTTCGCTTGTTGTCTTATCAAGAAAGGTTACAGATCAGTACAACAATAATAATAATAATTTTATGTTCAATCCATTTTGCAGCTTGACCCTTTTTGATATATTTTCGGTCTTTTTAAATCTGCCTTGCGTCATTTAAACACTCTGAGGAGATTACGTTTGATGGGTCTGTATTTTCTGCATTGTCTCCTTAATATATTTTATGAGTGCCTTCTTCATTCCCCTGCTAGTGAGCCTTGTAATACAATTCTGTCAGAGCTTATTCAAGTCTCATTGGTTAAAGGTGCACGAATTTCGAGTTTGAAGTCGTGGGAAAAAAGTTGGTTTATCATCAGGTGTGAAATAAATTCTTTGTTAAAGTTGCCATACGACAAGCCATCCGCTTCCTGTCTGACAAACATCCAGTATGTAGCGTGACGCTAACTCGAAACAGTGTCTTCTCAGGCACCAACAGAATTCAGGGTAAATGATTTTTGGCATTTTGGGGGATATTTAGCAGTAGGTGGTCTCTTTCAGGTGCTAGTGCTCAAATAACTGAACTCTCAATAATCAGCAGAGGCAATTGGAAAAGGTTTGGATGCTACAAAAACCTCACCAGTCAAATCTCAGTACTGTAAAAATGGCTTTTCCTTGTCACAGCTGCCCACCAGTTAAAGACATTCCCAACCGTTTTATAAAAGGGGGGAAGAGTGGATATTTATGAATGGCCATCTTTCTACACACTGGATCATTTCTCTAGTTGGTCATGGACGCAGTCCACATCAGGATGATGGATTGAATGCTTCATTCTAGGTTTTCACTGGAGTATTTAAGATGTATGTGTATGGGTGCTTCACACACAGACAGGTTAGCTCACATCCCAGTTCTTCATTTTTAAGTCTCTCATGACGATTCCTCCACAGGTGCCATTTCTGTGCAGCAGAACATTAAACGTCATGCTTACCAGAGCTTGAAATTTGGTTCTTTGTGTACATTCTAGCAAAATCCTAAACAGAAATTGCAGTCTATTGTCCCCTCGGGGCACCCATACTGATCTTTATGTGCGTAAAACTGCTAAGACACGAGTGTGTTTCTCACCATCGTGAAGAAGACAGCCCTTCTCTGTCTTTGTATATATTTGCTTTCATTGTAATTGTTCCACATTCATTTCCATTTCGTCTATTGCGTGTTTTATTACAACCCAGTCGTGGGATAACGCCCCGGCAGACATTTCTACGTCTTTCTCTCAGAAAGTGTCTCCGCTCATGCGAGTCGGAAGTCTTTCAGTCGTCTGGCTTTTCGAAAATGTTGCCTTTGTTGCATGTCTGTGAAATCTCGCACTGGGCTGGGCCTAATCAACTGTTTTTATTGTTCAGTGTCAAGAGGTCTATTTCTGTATACAGTATGTGAAAATATTTTTATTTCTCTTGACTATTATAAAGGGTTTTAACCTGTGGAATAAAAAAAAACAAAACAAAGGAAAAAGCTAAATAAGAGATGAGACCAAATAAAATGTAACACTCCGGACTTGTTTGTGACTTTTTTTCCCCCCACACAATTCATAAGTTGGTGTCCAACAATAATCAATTTTCTTTCTGTATATTTTGATTCTAACTATCAATATTTTACATTTTTTCTGTGGTTCTACAATGGGTCCAGTTTCTATTCGGCATCAAAAAACATTTTAGTGTTTTTTGAGCTCCTGAGATCGCATCATGGAGCATTTCAGTTTTAAAGACCGAGAAAACACGTTATCAAACTTTGATCAGTAGGTTGGTAAAATGTTAAACTGAATACTTCTGGAGTCTTATTTCATGAAAGCTGGTGCTTTTATAAACTAAATATAACTCCATAACTTCTGTTTCTGCTCTGGGAAGTCAAGACTGAAGTGTGTCATGCCACCGGAAGACCTTCACACAGATTACCAGGATTCAGGCTAAACACGGGGTTTAATCCAAAAATCAGCAGACTGAAGAGGAGGGTGAGGATGAAGAGGAGCAGGAAGTTCCTGTAGTGTCCCTGGCTGAGTTGCACCAAAACACGTGGAGTATGTGGAGACATCAGGTTTAAAGATGCTCACTAAAGATGGAACAGTCTATTTAACACAGGATCATTGACACATTGATGTTTTCAATGCACTGGACCAGAAACAATTTACAAGCTTAGTGACTTCTGTAAACCAATAGAAACCCTGTAACAATTTGCAGAATACTGAGACAGCATTTAAAAGAAAACCATTTCTGCTGAGTCGACATCCTCTTGTTACTGTTGAGTCACTGTTGAGCTGATTAAAAACTTTAATAAGATGTAGTAAAAAATATTTTAAATAGTAAATATACAATGGATTTCCTTCATTATCCGTGCATGTATTTTTGTTGTCTCCACTAGTTTTCACCTCAATCTCAAGGAAAAACAGGCTGTTTTTAATAGACATTTATTTCACTTCATCCTCATGGAAACAAGAATGTCGGCATGTTTTCAGTTCATCATGTGATGCTGGATTACACGTCAACCTGATGCTGCTGATGCATTCAAAAGGATAACCGAAAAAAAGCACGAGACGTCTTTCTCTAATGAGGATCTAATGTGAACTGTCACGGCAACCAGTCGAGTTGTTGTTCTTGAACTCCTCATGAAGTTGTACAGGAACATTCACCTGTACCCCATCTGGGTCTCCATCATCACCCGCGAGGAGCAGATGGAAACATTTGTCTCCTCATGGGAGAAACTTTGCTCACTAAACCTAAAATAACATCAAACCTGCCACAAGCTGAAGGAAGCATTCACTTTTTGACATGTTTAGACACCTTTTAACACCATTTAAGCTCCGCGGTGTGGAATGAACACGAGTGCCTCTCAGTTAATATAATTTGTCAGTGTTTCCTCTCTGCATATTCAGGTAACAGCTGTGTCTTGGTGCGACCCGCAATCAGTTACCTGACAGATGATAATTGGTTGAGAGCATCACATTTTTTGGTGTGATACATGTGAGCAAAAAAGTCTTTTTACCCTCCCACCATCTGCTTCTTGTTTTCCTCTTCCAGTCTGATGTGGGAAGTGCCTGTATAGCCTCCACTGCACCCTGTAGACCTCCATCTAATCAGGTCTTTTATTAGATGAGAAGGTTATTAGTGATGAAGGTGAAGGGTGGTCAGAAAAATTGAACAAAGTGGAATTAAGCTATTCTTCTTCAAGGGCGGGGGGGGTCAGAAAAATGAAGATAACCTTCATTCCTATCGGCGTAGGTGTGTTTTCATACACACCTACTGCAAGTGCATGTGATACGATATTCCCTGTTTGCACAGGGATGTCAGACAGAGGACTGCAAGGACACCGCAGTCAATGCGGTCAAGCAGCGAGCTAACTTCAAATAGGAAACTCCTCTTGAGAGAGGTCATCATCTGAAACATGATTCTGTTTGAAGAATGAGAGGAGCATCATGGCACGGCGGGGGGGGGGGTTCCTTCTCATCAAACCCGTCAGTCATCAGCGCGACATTCAGAATGAGGGGAATCGTCAGCGTCGCTGAGGATGAGATAGAGAAACTCTGCAACTGCTGACCCTCCTTTACCACGGTACAATCTTCAGGCTCTTGTTGCCATGGTCACTGTGGGTGAAAGTCTGTGCAGAGGCTCTGCAGTGCTTCACAGTTTTATTCAAACCTATTACTGTTGTCAATTAGGATATTATTTCTTCTACATTTTACATTGCTAATGAAAATAATTTAATAAGTACAAAGACTTTCAGAATATTTGTTAAAGCTGTACTGGTCTCCATGTAAGATGACAAAAGTCATGACACATTTATACACATTTTTACAAATGCAAATTTTTTTCTATTTAATTCAAATATTTATGTTTGTATGCACTGATCTATGTTTTTATGTAGGTAATGTGTCAAATGATACAGACTGTGCTGAACACTGCGTAGACATTGCACCAGCCTGTTAACATGTTCGCAAAATAACTTTACGTTTGATGCTACAAGCTGTGAAAATGACTTGCAATAACAAAATCAATTTTTTTAAGTGAATCAGTCAACCTTTAGTTGTTGTACATAATGACAGGATATTTATATGTAAATGATTGCTGTTTTACGAAAACAAAGTTATTTCATATTTTCTTTTCCTTTAAGCATCAGACACCTCCAACATCACCGTCTGTTAGGCCTCCATGTGTACGGAATAAACTACCCAACTTTAAATCTTTTTCTTTTTAATGCGAGCACACACACATAAATTAACACAAAGGTAAATAAAAATGACTGAATTATTTATTATTTTTTAATGAATGTTTTAATTAATTTTCAGTAACCTTAATGGTTGGTGGTGTTTCTGTGCACTCATTGCCTTCAAACCATTGACGAGATACTCTGACGCAGGCTTGAGGCGGTTGGTTATCGCAGGTTCTTATCAGGAGTGATGTCAGAGGATTTGAGAGGAAGAGTTGTGAAATGTCAAAAAGGCTGGAGATGGACCACACGCTTCTGAAAGCACAAAGGAAATCTGCGCACTTTAGGAAAGGCTATTCTGCAAAGTTCACTGTGAGACACTACAGATTGCTGTGTGACAAATCTGCAGCCAGAGAAAGAAAGTCGTAGAATAAACTGTGTTCTTTGGCTCTGAGAGGTGTTGTGTGGACAGATGACTCGCAAATGGGATTTTTGGGAACAAAGACATCAATTGAGAGAAAAAGTATTGCATATAAATAGTCTAATCTTATATTAACTGCACACACCACATTATCCATAGGTGTGAGCGTAAATATATGTGTTTTGTCTTGCGTTTGGCCCTGTGATGAGCTGGTGTCATATTAGAGGTGTACCCCACCTTTAGCCAGCTGGGACAGGCACCCGCAGACCCTTGAACGACAAGGTGGACGAGTGGCTGTAGATGAATAGATGGATAGATGGATGGATGGATGGATGGATGGATGGATGGATGGATGTTTCTGTTGTTACATGTGTGTAAAAATGAGAGTGAACAAAGCCGCTGTCTTTGAGACACAAAATATCCAACACAGAACCAAATATGATGAACGAATCTTACATTTCTAAACTATTTGACCTGACTTAACCTCGTCAAAAATATTAAATGTGACCAGAATTATTACTAGTTATGAAAAAGTCTCAAAAAGGCTATTAGCCGGAATACAGGAGACAGATCTACTCTACTTCACCCTTACTGGGGGTAGACCTTCAGACTCATCAACATTTTGTTTGATTTCAAAAGCTGTTTGTTGTGACACTTTAACTACACTTTTCAGATGATTAATTCATCATTCAGACACTCAAAAGTCTGATTTCAGATAACTCTTTAATGTAAAACACCCCTGAATCCTTTGTTCCTCTATCTAAAACCAGAATATGAAACCTACTCAGAAAATCCTCAATCATCAAAACTCTGGAAGCTGCATTTAATTTCTTAGAATTAAACTGATCTACAGCTTGACCCTATATCTGCAGAATTGTTCAAATTTAAATGAACTACAGAAAGACGGGAGGCAGTAGAACTATTACTCTGTGAACTATAACATAATGTTCTTCCTACCTCTGCCCCTCATGTCAGAACCTCAAGCTTTGTACCTGTTATGTGCTAGTCTGATGTGTGATAGGCGCCTCACAGCCAAATTACACAAAGTCCTTTTGAGAGGAAATCCACAGCAGGAAAGGAAACAGCAGACTGATAAGAATGGCTCACAGAAAATTCATGCTGGAACAAAAATATCAGCAGTGCTGTCATAATTGAAAGCCCACACGTCTTACAACGATGATAACAGACTTTTTTTTAAAAAACAACCTGAATATAGAGGTTTGGTTTCGGATTTTGCTTTAAGTCCATTTTGTCATATATCATAACAAATGAATCCACGCATGAAGCCTGGGAAGGATTAGTCCTGTTTGTGCAGACCACCACCAGAGGGCAATGTGTAAATACACAGCCACCTCTTATGTGGCCACTGCAGCACTAAATCAATCATGAGTCTCTGCCCACTAATCTATTCTATTAATTATAACCCTAGCCTATCATTTTATTACTTTGCTTTCCCATATGACGCCAGCTGGGAATAGCAGAAACCAACCCTGGCATCCGGGGTCAGAGGTTGAATATGCATTTGCTTCTCTCGCTCATCTGGAGCCTCCTTGATGAGCTGCCATCAGAAATAGCTTTGTGGAGCGAGGCTGTCTAACGATGTTTTTAGGGAAGGTGGATCCTCCCAGAGCAGAGAGCCACACACACACACACACACACACACACACACACACACACACACACACACACACACACACACACACACACACACACACACACACACACACACACACACACACACACACACACACACACACACACACATATAACAAGGAGGGCTGACTGACAGATTGAGATCATGGAAATTACAAACAAAAGCTCTTCACAGAAATGTATGCAGTATCAAAAAGAAACTCGGTCTCGCCTTCTCGTGACTCAGAGAGCTCAAAGGGGAAGAAGGAGGCATGGAAGTATTTTGAATCCCGGTGATTACCGTGAATGTTGTGGACTTTGCTTGTAACACTCAGACCTTTTACTTCACACAGACTGAGGTGGTGATCTGTGACCGGTCACATGCTTCACCTGTTTCTGACCACTCTTCTTGGACTGTCTCGGACTGTCTTGGGTACTTACGTTAAAAAACAAAGATCTCCTCATTGCACTTGATTTCACAGCAAAGCCACCCCAACAGGAGCGTGTCCGAGATACTGTCACACTGGGAAGTGCCAATGCTGCCTGTTTTGTAGCACCTTATAAAAGAGCCTTGACTAAATGTGCCTGCATGCATGAAAGACTTGAGAGAGAGAGAGTTTACGGCGCAAATATTGCGGTCGGGCTTCTCGTGTGTGTGCAGAACAATTACATGCTTCATTGTTGTGACAAAAACTGGCTGAGACAGCTGGTATTTGCTGCTAATTTAGCTTAAATCCCTGACTGTGGGGGGCAAATCTCATTGGTTACTGTATGTCAGCAGCTACACCCTGCTGCAGGCTGCTGACTGTGGAAGGCATGAGTAGCTCCGATGTAACGCAATAGGATGACAGATGGAGATGTGTGGACCTTTCTAGGGTTCTGCTGATGGCAGGGGAGCCTCAGGTGAACTATCAAAGGATGCTGGATGATGTGGAATACAGGGAGGAAGGATGGCACCAATAGCACTTCCCCATTACATCACATCACCTGCCCATTAGCCTATTAACACACCGATCCCACATTAAGGGTGGAGTTGAAACGCTGCAAACCACTGATTGGTCAATCAGATGTGACTGACAGTTAAGTGATGCTGCATCTTCTCAAGACAAAAAATAAATGTACTTAATCAGTAACTAAGTATGCAGAGATGCAATTTTAGTACGCATATTTATTATGGGCTGCATATGGTTTCCAAGGTTCCTACACTGAAAGCAGCTTGGTGAAAATGCAGCTTCAGAAAAAATCAAATATTCACCCATTCAATCGAATATAGCCTGGAGCTTGTGAAAATTATTAAGTGATGATGGGAATCATTGCTATATAATATGTTAAAGTAATATATAGGTGTGTGTATTTATTTATTGCAAGAACCACGAAAACCTGTGCAAAATTTAATTTATTGTGCTCACACATCTTCAGGAAGATGTAAGACGTCAGCTTTAAAAAGCAGATGGCGTTATTGTTGTGTCATGAAAAGCAACAACAACAGAACAGAGTTTAATGCATGAGGAATGTGATGTCATCAGCTGCAGGAGGGGGCACCACTGCAGAGGCTTGACTGTGCAGTTCATCTTTCTCCAGGAGATTCTGTCCTGGGGGAGCTGAGATTCACGTCAAGATTCATGACCAGTACTGATGCACTTTTTAGGAGAAACCAGCAGTGTGCAGCTCGGGCCCTAATAAATACAGTTCTTAAGAGTCATTCATTGTCTGTCCTCAGCACAGAGAAATGATGACGGATTGGTTTTCTTTGCTGTGTCTCATTTCTTATCCAAATGAATCCTGGGAAGTCCATTCATCCCCCTTAGAGTGATAATAAATTGGTTGAGTTGTTGGCTGCGTATGGATCTCATGAGCTGAGCCACATCTGTGCTGACTATGTGCTGATATCCTTCATCTTCTCCTGCCTTCTTAAGTTGCCCCCTCTTTAGTACAGCTCACAATGGCCTTTTCATCAGTTAAACCTACATGGTTCACACATCTATGGGAGTGGCCCTTAGCTAGGGCTTGAATATGACTATTAATATCAATTATTGGAAAGTTTCCTTACTGTTTCTTCTGTTTACCGGAATAATGAAACATTATTTTTGTAAGGGGTTCACTACTCAATTTTCTTTTTTTATTAATAAGTTATTTTTCAAATATGGGAAAGACAGTATTTGTGTGGAGAAAGGTTTCTTCGGTCCTACAGACACGAATCAGGATCAGAATCAGGATCAGGATCAGGATCACAATCATTTTCGCATCTGCTCCAATATCTTCAGGAGGATGCCCAAACAAAGGGATGTTAGAGGTTTGAGATTGTCCATCTGATTAATCCTAAATAAATATACCAGTATCGAGGTAACTCTGTTCCTGACCGTAGATTTGGGAAATGGAAAAACCTTGTGTACCACCTCCTCTTCTTTTTCTTCTTCTGCATCTCTGCCCTCGTCCTCCCACCCCTGCTCCGTCTACTCCTCTTAATAACCTCTACGTCCTGGAGGAAAGAAGATTCCTCCTCCTCCCAGTTGGTCTGATAGCTCCCAAACTGTTTCTTAGCCTCCTTCAGAGCAGCCTTAAGGGTTTTCACCTCTTTTTTCAGCTGAACCTCAAATTTGCCACAGTCATTGGTCAGGAAAAGAGACTCATTTGTTCTGGTACTTCTGTTGGGGTCAATAATAAATGATTAATTTCTAACTGACAAATAATAATCACAAATAATTTGACAAATGTTCAGCTTTTCAAATATGTTGATTTTTTTCCCCCTGAATATTTTCAGGCTTTCATGCACTCCTGGATGCAGATATCAGTATTAATTATCACCATTATTGTTTTACTTAATGTATTATTTCATCCTCTTAAACAATAATTGAAATAAAGACAGTGCAGTTTCAGCACCTGGGTTCTGTCACAGTTAGTATTAATAAAGCTCTGTCATGGAATATGTTGGCGTCCAGTAAAACAGTAATTAAAAAGCAAAACTACTTTATGTTGTGATGTTATAATTATGTTTCAGCAGTAATATCAATGGAACTCACAATTAACAGGGGCTGATGATGAAATCCAGATTTTAATGAAGCAGGTTTCCATTCCTTCTCTTTGTAGCACATAAATCTACTTTCTTCATTTGGAGGTAACAATCAAATGTTGAGTAAATGAGATCCCAGAAGACTCAGCGTGATCCCATGTGATGTTTGTCATTATGCTGCTTTATGAACACGACAGATGGGTAAAAATGAAAGCGAACACTTTATTTGAAAGATAAATATCCAAACAGACAGAATTGTTGTTGGTTGGATTTCAGCATCTTCATTAGACCTCAACAATGCAGTAAAACTAATATCATCTGGCATCATGAGCTCTATTCAACCGGGGAAAGACTGGTTTTTAAAATCATTTTTTAAAAACATATTTAGCAGATTTAATATTATTTGCATATCTGGTGAGACGCTGATGGGAAAAGGTAAACGTTTGTGAACTGTGACTGAGACCCGTTGAAGATGACAGTGAGAAGTGAGATTCAATTCAAATTCAATTCAAATTCAAAAAACTTTATTAGTCCCCAAGGGGCAATTAAAAAAAAAGATGAGGTAATGAGATGGCTGTTTTTAATGGATTTTATTCAACTATTTGACAAACTGAGAAATGTTTGGTTGAAGCTCTGCCATGACATCCATTCACATTATTTCTCATGTGTACCACACTTTATTAGAGGATGGAACACAAAACCTTTTGTGTAAATGACCTCTCAGTACTATATTTGTAGCAGCACAATAATTAGAAATATGTTTCTTTAATTTGTGTTTCTTGTGGTAGAACCTTTGGCTAGACATAAGCCCTATCACTCCCATTTTATTTTTCAGCTGTAAATAAAATTTGGGCCAATTTAAGACTGTTCAATCGATTTAACATTTAAACCTACTTACTGCTTGCAAGAAATATTAATATTGACAGAAAAAAGGGTGGGAATTAAAATTTGAAGGGGAATTAGATGACATACAACCTGCTCAGGTGCTAAAAAGTTGCTGCAGATGGTAAGTATCTACTTAGAAATCTAAGATGTAGTTTTAATCATGACTCCACTGAAGGAGGTGAATTGGGTGAATTATCTATCAACAAAAAATCTGGACAAGAAGTTTTTTACATGCAAAATGCACATTTTTTAATTGGTATGTATTATAGTAATATTAAATACAGAATACTTACTGTAGACTCATACACAGTTAACACATTGTAAATACACAGTAGTTTCCTGAAGGCAAGGCCTTGTATTACATCGTATACCTTTGGATTCCCAACAACAATTAGTGCCAGAGCCTGCATTCTGTGTGAAGTCTCAGGTTCACGGAGTCGATAAAAACATTATATTACTGTTCTACAGGGTAGCCCTTAAATCTTTTATTTGCTGTGGCATCACAACATGGTTTGGTAACCTCTCTGTTAAACTCAGATCACAACTCACAACTGGTCGAAAAAGGCTGGAAAAATAATTGGCATGTTATCCCCAAGAGGAAGAAGAGTTTTAAACTCACCTGTGACCCGAAACCCGACGAGTATGAGCTGATGGCCTCGGGCAGAAGATACTGGCTTCCTCACTGTAAATGGAAGTAATATGAATTTTTTTCTTGGTTCTACTGTCAATCAATCTGGTGGATAAATGTGTCACTTGAATACTGGAAATTACTCTGTAAATTTACAGCAATATTGTACAATATAATAAAAAAATGCAGTACTTTGTAAGTGGAAAACACTGCATGAAATATTCCAGACGTGATGTCGTATTTGTTACCTCACCTTTTGCTTGTGGATTGTGTGCATTCTACCTGTGATACATGCAATAATAAAGATGTAAATTAATCAATGCTGATTGATTCAATAAATCAAAGCCTGTTTGAAACAGGCCACTGTCTGAACTATCACTGGTTTCAGTTCTTAACATTTTCAAAACCTGGTTTTATGGAATCCCTTGAATGTATTAAGCATCCATGTTCTTAGCTAAACCGCTAATCATAGAGCCCCATCTGTTAATCACTTTTTGGGGCCAGGAATTAGTAACAGTCAGCAACACCCTCAGTAGAAATAGATGAAGTGAGATAGCATGTTTGGTTTTTTTTTCTTTCCGCTGCAGACAAGGATCTCATTCCGCCTCGTGAACTCTGTGAAAGGCCGTGAAAGGTAGTCCCACACTGAGTAAACTCAGTAGTCACCGCTACTTTTCTTCTTTATGGTGTAATTCAATACAGCCCTCCAGGATATATTTCTACTCCGACTCAGCTTTTTATTTCCTGTATTCCCTCATGCTTATGTGACTGATGTATTTTCATTTTATTCACTCATGTTTTTTTATTGAGGCCATCTTTAAAATACAGAAATTGTTTCTATGGCCATTACATCTCCTTTCTGTCTGCGGCGATGCGTGTGTAATGGCTAACACACGCACATGCATGCAACAGAGGGGATTTTAAAGACCCGTTACCCACAAGGCATTGATGATGTGGACCAACAACTTGCTGTTGCAATGTTTAAGTGAGGATCAATGGAGGCTGAATGTTAAAAAAAAATCTGGATGTGAAAATGAGCAGGTGATGACATCAGCAGCCATATTCAGGGTTGTCAGATCCCGTCTTTCACCAACATTACAAATAATAAACCCTCCTGTTCTCTGCCTCTTCCTAACCTCATCCACTCTTAGTTCTTCCATTTTCTTGTTTAATCACTACTTAAACCTATCAATACAGGAATTTCCTCAGTAATGCCTCAGCCTGTCTACACACAGTCTGATATTTCCACGAAAATCCCTGATATTAAATCAATTTCACCCCTTCAAACCAATCCCCAGGTTTTAATGTGTCTGTGCAACTGTTTATGAGATGCAACACTGTCGTCACTGGCGTGCATTAACATCATTTTACTCAGCCACACACACACACACACACACACACACACACACACACACACACACACACACACACACACACACACACACACATGCACACACTCATGCTCATCCATTCAGAGAGTGTGTGGTGGTAATGAGTGGATTCTACTCAAGTGATGGAGCTGAAGTGTCTTCAGAGGCGAGGTCAGATGGATGGTACTTCAATGCCAAGGCAATTTAATTAGAGAGTTCTGTAATGGAGGCTTATCTGGAAAAGTGGCTTGATGAGCACGTCTTCATTCTATATGTGCTTAACTGGCTCCAGACAACCGAGAAATTCTAAATGATCTAAGTGTGAAGACGTGTGGTGGATAATGGGATGGAAGGTGAATCGTCTTCCAGTCGTTCCTTTCACAGCCTGGAAGTTCCGACAATAAGTTTCTGCAATGTGTTTGATGTTGACTTTGCATTTACCAAACATAAGGGTAATGGTTGCTATGGAAACTGGGCAAAACTAAGGGATGGATGCGTGAAGGTTCTATGAGTAACCACACTCCTCAAAACAAGAGCCCTCTATCGAAAGCTGAGAGATTTAGGACATTTGTCCATGGAATCCTTCATTTTATCCTCAAACTGCCCTCTCTCCCTTTTACACACTTGTGTGTGTGTTTGTTTCTCTGTGTGTAGGTGTGTGTAGGTGTGTGTGTGTCCACCAGAAACGTACGGCTTCCTCGCAGCAGCGGACATTTACCGTTACCACAGTTACCCGTTCATCTGTCACCCTCTTCTCTTCTCGGTAGTCCGGATGGCAATCTCCGACTCTCTCCTACACACACGTTAATACTGTACTTAGGCCGCTATGCATTCTAAACACAGCATTACACACATTTCTGCCTACACTAGCACTACCCTCAACATGTTCAAGCTGAGTCAAACACACGGAGGAAACCACACTTCAAATGGCAGATCCACGTCCCGCGTTACCCTCTCCATCCGCTTCCTGCCACGCCACAGCTCTGCTTGGCTCCCTTCCTTTTATGCACAGCTCCTTAACATATTTGACTTGTAAATTGAGCCTCTATTTGTGTCATGCCCAAGAGGTGCTGTCAATTAGACTAAACACTGTTACGCATCAAGTGAGGCGAGAGTGAGGGAGGGAGAGCGACTCTACCGTAGAGGGACCAGAGAGACAGAAACGGGATGGAAGTAGAAAGAAAGAGACTAGAAGACGTTTCAAAAAGAGGAGGTGGCAGGTAGCTTTCTGTCTGGTGCTGCACCATACAGGGACCTCCTGGTGATAGAACAAATTTCAGATCAGTGCAAGTGTCATCAGGCAAAACCCCAACTCCCCAACCTACTGAGCGTCTTGGCGAGAAGCACCGATCAGACACTCACCCCCGGAGAGCTGCTGAATGTTGGGATTCACACTGGGTACACACTCATATGACAATGTAGACGTTTATTCAGCAGTAGGAGTAATTACATAAAACAGGGTGGAAGGACAGCATGCAGCAAAAGGAAAGAGATGAGAATATAGACAGAGAGCATGCTGGGATTGTGGTTTACAAACCAAAATTAGGCCTTATAAAAAGTTACCAGTAGCACACAAAAAAACAGTGTAAAAGGTGCTTTCATGAATAATCTTATAGAACCGACATGATAATACCATCAGAATTCATTACAGCAATCACCATGAGCCGATAACAACAGCAACATATTAACATGCCAGAGCTAGAATCTCTCTCAATCAGAAAAGACAGTCCGGAACTTTCTCCACGCGTTGGAATAAGACTCACTCAAGAGGTAACAAGGTATCAAAACACACACCAGCTGTGAAATGATTGCTGCGCTCGTTTCGGGTGACACGCACACACACACACACACACACACACACACACACACACACACACACACACACACACACACACACACACACACACACACACGCACACACACACACACACACACACACACACACACACACAATCCACAAATGAGGAAATGCAACAATAAAAAACAAAGTCCATCTGGAGTGGTTGCAGTCTGTTCCCTGCAGTTGCTGTCAGCTCCCACGTGATGTGCATGTGACGAGGGACTGGTGTGGATGTTTGGTGTTAATTGGTCGAGGGTCGCCAGAGAGAGAGAGAGAGAGAGAGAGAGAGAGAGAGAGAGAGAGAGAGAGAGAGAGAGAGAGAGAGAGAGAGAGACGTGTCTTTTATGCATGAATCCGTAAAGAAAATGAAAGCAAATAAAGCTTCACCCTGACAAACAACCAGCACACAGTAGCTGCATGAGCAGAATGTGAGGCTGTGTGGCTCAACTGATGCAGTGGGCCACACACAGTGTGTGTGTATGTGTGTGTATGTGTGTGTGCACACGCGGGTGGCAATGGTGCTTCAGCCGCAGATATCTACAAGGAATATGTGTGTGATAATGACCAACGGTGACGTCAGGATTTTTTTTAAACCTTCATTCAGAGCTGTCTCTCCTTCAAACAGCACACTGGATAAAACTGCCCTTCAAATAATGATTATCTGCAGTCCCAGCATTGAACCTGCCATTATATGTCAGCACAGCCATCCACCAACTATTGTTAGGTCTTTTTGCTGATAGCTGAGCATGTGACGTAAATGAATAATCCAGACCTCTTAAAGCCATTCCCGAACCTTGCTGCTCATGTGGGAGGTTTGAACACTCCAACTGGATGGACAGCAAAGAGGTTCCACACCACACGTGTGCTACACATGAGCTGCACATGCATCCGGTTTCCTCTAAAATGATATTTCAAACACAGCCATGGAGTTGGAGTTGGACTCGCATTCTAGTTATAAGTTAAAGATTGATTGGAGCACGAGGTTAAAATGTAATATAAACCAGCCAATCCAAGCACAGTGAGGTGGAACTAACTAAAACTTTTTTAGAAAAAAAAAAGTTTGGCTTTCAGGTAGTTCTTTAAACATCTGGTGTTGCTTAAAATTGACACGTCTTTGGGGCCTGATATAAATTCATGTCCTTGCTTGAGAACATTTGCAGTGCAGATTATTCCTTTTCAGGTATTCTCATTCCTGCTTTGTTTACCTCCATGTCTGCCAGCTAGCGGGCGTCTTGTTCCTTAGCCTTTCTGGCACATCGGTAAGCTTCTCACCTCTTTTCCAAAACAAAACCATTTCTCCGTTGGAATAACATGAAATAATCGGCAGGAATGCGTTCAGGTGTACACACTCAAACAACGCAAGACAAAAGAAGATACAACAGGAAATTTAAAAGAATCTTACGAGTCCATTAATAGGTTTTTTTAGGGTTTTACTTCAGCTCTGTGTTCAATCTGCAGGTATTGGTGGACCAAACAGTTCTTACCAGGTGCTACCTTACTGACATTGACATAAATGCTTCCTTGGGTTGTATGATCACACACACAATTAAAAACACATACACACAAACAAACACACAGTCATATCTGAGCCAATTTATATTTCTTCTCAGAGAAGCAATTGAACAAACACAATCACCTTTGCTCACATTCACACACACCCACGTGTGCGCAGACACACACTCAAAACCGAGATGCCATCAGAGCTCATCCTGTCTAAGCAGTGAGGTATTTTAGAAAGTTGTTCTTTCCCTGCAGGCAGAACGTCTCTGGGTTTGACTTTTCATTTCTGTAATTTACAGAATGTCGAGCAGAGCAGGGCTAAGGCAAACTTCTCTCTGGGTGAGGAGGTCCTCAAATTTAGTCTGGGTTGTTCATATCATCAGCTATGCAATTCAAAATAATTCAGAGCTACCATTAGATTAAAGACAATGCAGCTTTGTCTAATTCTAAGCAACAACTATGATGGTACATTAGTAGTTCTTTTGTGGGATTAACCACTGGTTTCTCTACTCTGGACCAATGTGGCTGGCCTGCAACTGAGGCTACACCTACTTTACACTTCTGTTTTTGTCATAGATAATCATTGCGTCTGACTTTTAATCATTCTTATTCATTCAAAGAAAAAAATGTCTGTGCGTTCAAATTTAATTACAATTAATAAAACTCTTCTCCTGCTTCATGTTACACATTTCTGTTTTGTGAGAAGTTTATGCGGGTAACCAAATCAACATGAAAGTCACAGCAGACCGCATGGTTTTGAAAAACATGTCAAAGTACATGAAAAAAGTAAAATATGGGGAAAAATATTGACCCCGACTCGTCAACCCTTGACCCGGTGCAGCCATCCTGCAGCGGGTGGGGTTTGAGTTTTCAGACAAATCAAGAACTCTTGCAACAGTTGTTGGGTGTTCTGTGTGTCCAGTTAATTTTCTTACTGTATATTCATATCATCACTGACTGTAGATGCTATATTTTTTTGCTTGGATCCATCTGTTGTGCTATGATAATTATCTAGCTGTCTGTTTGTATGTGTCCATAACATTTTCGTTTACAATAATAATTCTAATAATTGCCACCAAATACAGATAAGAGAAGTGCGGTCCACTCAGAGAACAATGGTTACAGCGTAACTTACAGACTCTTGTGTGTGAGCACATCATGTTTTACAGATTGGTAGGTAGAAAGGGAGAGAGGCAGTGAGGTATATCTCACAGTCGGATAGAAGATGGGATGATGAAATAGGCAGGAAACAGCAGCCTAAATGAAGAACAAAAGGCTTGTTCTTCCTTCCTCACTCACATTCTCTAACCTCTGCTCCAGACTGATGAAGAGAGAGCTTTTGATGAGGTTCTGTCTCTCTACACGAGCCCAACAATCCCTGTGGAGAGAAAAAGCTGTGACTTTTGAGTCACCACTTCCTAACTTGATTATCTGAGAATCTTCCTTTTTTAATTTTTTTTAAATTTTTTATCCTTGAATGATAAAATCGAAATAGAACAAAAGCATCACTCACATTTATCATGACGAGAGCTGATAGAACTAACTGATCTCCCTCTCAATGTTTGGTTAGATTTTAATCATGCATTTTTAATGTATTAATTAAACCATATCCTTGCTGTAGAGTCTGTTGTGACAGAGTCGAGTCAGAACAATCTGATTACTAAATATTAGCAGTATGTGTACAACTTGATTAGAAGAGGCAGGACAATGGACCCCTGTCCCCTGTGTCTGCTTTAGATGGCAAACTGGATTTCATCTTTCACTCATCGTCAGTGTAGAAAAGCACAGCTGTCTCTGTTGCTACCTACCATCAAATTCTTCCTATCTTTATTTCCTGCTGTCTGTTTTAAGGTAAGGAATGACTTTGACTGAAGCATCTTTCATGTCCTCAAAGATAATGAGTATGAAATGGTAGACTTCAGATAACCAAAGCTGTAAGAACAACACAAGATACAGTCAAAGATTTGATGGATGCTGCTTGTTCCACTCCTCATTTTTATGTTTAAAGTACTTAGTTCAGATCTCCAGATCTCAGGGGAGTTTCTGACTGAGGCACAGACACTCTCCTGATGATTTTGTCTAGGTTTAAAAAGTGGGGACTTGTCTAGAGCAAAACAGCTTGTTCCTATTTCTGAACGTATGCAGGAGATGACGATGGGCTCATAAAGAGGTTGGAGTCTGACTGGAGCAATCATCATTTCACAGCTTCTAATTGGATATCTGTGTTATTCATTAAATGCTCTGCTAATATTCGTGTAAAATATGTGACTATAATTCATGTAGACTGGATATAACAATAACCTGTCTGTGGGAATACTGCAACAACGTAGGAATGCATTGTTATCATCAAGGGATTTTTCAATTGGAATAGACAGACAGACAGACAGACAGACAGACAGACAGACAGACAGACAGACAGACAGACAGACAGACAGACAGACAGATAGATAGATATTGTTTATTGATCCCAAACTAGGAAATTTTCAATTTGCATATAGAAACACACACACACACACACACACACACACACACACACACACACACACACACACACACACACACACACACACACACACACACACACACACACACTAAATTATGTGTATGTGACAAATGAGAACACATGCTGGACATTAAATTACAGGTAATTTGAGACTAACTTTTTTCAAGCAGGGCTTCAGAAACTTTTAAAAGCAGTTTTCTGCATCCAGTTGGAATAGAAGTAATGTTTTCTCATGATTCATGTGATGTGAGTCGCATATCCATCCATTTATTCTTTCATTCATCTATCTATCAACAGTCTGCTGCTGCTTATCGGGTGTAAGAAAACATTTCCTGTGTTCACTTTTTAAGGTCTTCTGCGCTAAACTGTTGCTTACACAGCAGGAGTATAATTGCCTATTTTAGAAAGTACGTTTTCGTGATTTTACTTTTTAAAGTAATAATAATAAAACAATCATAAAAATAAAAAAATCTTCTTGAGGGCATTAAGTTCCTTTCAATTTCAAATCAATCCAGTAATTGTTGTCCTTCTCAACTTTTCTTTTATCTGTGATAAAACAGGAAACTTTCTTGAATAAGTAAGTTCATATTACTGTTTTATTAATTAATAGATTTTAGCGCTCCTCATTTACATTGTCAGCACCACTATCTTTGACGGAGACCTTTAAGAAGCACATAACAACTGTTTTGCCTCATGAGACACCAGGAGAAGCACATTTATCACATCTACAGCAAGTAGAACTACAAGACAAGAGGTGTGGACTCGCTGTAATTGGTTTGCTGTGACACTTTCTCCTACCTTTGTTTGTGCCATATGAATATGCTGCGATAACAAAGGTCATTTTATTCCTTGTGTGTCATGTAGTTCTACCCCCGACACTCACACACACACATGCACATGTTGTCTAAATTCCTGAAAATATTCATTTACTGCTTGATTCAGCAATCATTTAGATATTTATAAATGTAGATAAATTTATGTATGTTAAGTGGACAGATGTCGAACTGTAATTTCCTGCTTAATTGCTCTGTCATTGGAATCAGCAGTGTGTGTAGAAGTGGACTAATTGTGCTGCATGCCCCATTAGCTCATCAATAGATGTCGAGTTGTTGCAAACAAGTGCTCTGGTTGTGTGATGAGTGCTGGTATCATATAATCTCAAGGTACAGAGCATTTTGTAATGCTCAGTTTGCCATGAGCTGATGAGGCTACGATATTGCTTGTGTGAGGATTGGGAGCAACGGCTCACCTCCGTTTAGAGACGTCAGATGAGGCCCAGGGATACAGAGAATATCCCTGAGTCAGTAGAAGGCAGCCATCTGCTCCTGCACCACCATGATCCACTCACTCGACTGCAGTCACAGTGTGTTCATGTGGGAGTGTGTTGGTGTTGCACATGATGGCCAGGATGTGCACTAGCCATGATACATGTACGCCACGATGAGGATGTTTTCAGTACGTCTAGTGCAAATGCATTGACATTTCATGGGTGTCAGCTGTGCTTGGTTCTTGCTCCCTTAATAAAACTCTACTTATGTTTACATGTTGTTAGCGTTTGGCTAACACTTTCTTGGTGTGCACATTCACAGCTGCAGCACACACTGAAGGCTTGGTCGTTTGTCTTTTTGTGTGATCCTGTGATGAATTGGTGACTTGTGTCCGTCCTGCTCAGTCTCTCTTCAGTTTATGTTTATGTTTAAGAAACTCTTTTGAGCTGAACCGGAGAGATCTTCTCACATTTATTACATTAATTTGATGTGAAGCGTCACATTTAATGTTCTTCCATCATGCTAAGTTAATGTGTATAATTTAAGTGACTTAAGAGTGATTTATTAATGGAGACAGGACAACTAATTTGAAATGCATTACTTGTTAATCCACCTCCTTCTCAGTGATCCGGGGACCCGGCAGGGCTCCCTTCTTCTACCTCTATGCTTCCTTGGTTGACATGTAACGTAAATCACTACTAGAAAAGTTTTCTAATGCCATGTTGAGTTAGTAGAGATGTAATTGTTTGGCTCACAAACACAAATCCTTTGTCCAACTATGGCCTGTTTTTTCCTCAACCTACAGAGATCCAGGGATGGTTGCTGCTATTACTTTAGTCAAATTTATATGCATTTGAGGCTCACTGTTTAATTAAAGAAATATTTTCAAGTTTAAAGACTGTACGTGAATCACTGTTACATCCTTACAGCACTTACCTCAGCCTCCGACTCTCAAATCACAAGTGTTAAAGAGAGGTAAAGCCGCCACGATCTCCTGTCCGTCTTGATTGGAGAGGTGTCGCTGTATGTTCTTGAGTTGTATGATTGCTCTCTAACGTCAGCAGAATGCTTGTCATTTTTAACCAGCCTCACTAAACTGATTGGACACTTGTGATGATTTGTTCATTCACTGTGTAAAAAATATGTTCCTAGCAGAGGTGTGAATAGGGCTGTTTGTAAAAGTTAACGTGGGATGATTGCTCTCGTATGTAATTTTTCCTTTTCCTTAAATGTGAATCCCACAAATGAAAAAGAGAAGAGTGTAATATACTGTATATAATTAGTATAGTTTAACAAAGTGTTCAGCAGGATAAAAAGGAGAGTTATAAATAATAAACTAGTTGGGGCTGGAAGTTTGTTGGGGCAGTATTCATTAAAATGAGATTTTAACAAAAAAAATGATATTATTGTTATTAAATGCGGGACTGGAATTTGAAAACTATGTATATATATATAAATACATACATGTACATATTTGTATATACATACATACATGTACATATTTGTGTGTGTGTGTGTGTATATATATATATATATATATATATATATATATATATATATGTGTGTGTGTGTGTGTGTGTGTGTGTGTGTGTGTGTGTGTGTGTGTGTGTGTGTCTCTGTGTCTGTCTGTGTGTGTGTATCTTCTTTTTCTCCTTTGTTTTTCCCTTCAGGGGTCCCCACAGCGAATCAGTTGCCTCCATCTAATCTAATCGTCTGCATCCTCTTCTCTCATACCAACTACCTTCATGTCCTCTTTCACTACATCCATAAACCTCCTCTTTGGTCTTCCTCTAGGCCTCCTGCCTGGGAGTTCAAAACTCAGCATCCTTCTACCAATATATCCAGTATCTCTCCTCTGGACATGTCCAAACCATCTAAGTCTGGCCTCTCTGACTTTATCTTCAAAACCTCGAACATGTGCTGTCCCTCTGATGTACTCATTCCTGATCCTCTCCATCCTGGTCACTCCCAGAGAGAACTTCAGCATCTTCATCTCTGCTACCTCCAGCTCTGTCTCCTGTCTTTTCCTCAGTGACACTGTCTCTAGACCAAAAAACATCGCTGGTGTCACCACAGTCTTGTACACCCTTCCTTTCACTTTAGCTGAAACTCATCTATCACACATCACACCTGACACTTTTCTCCACCCGTTCCATCCTGCCTGGACACGCTTCTTCACCACTTTTCCACACTCTCCATTACTCTGGACTGTTGACCCTAAGTACTTCAAATCCTCCACCTTCTTCATCTCTTCTCCCTGTAACCTCACTCTTCCACTTGGGTCCCTCTCATTCACACACATGTACTCTGTCTTATTGCGGCTAACCTTCATTCCTCCTCTTTCCAGGACAAACCTCCACCTCTCTAGCTTCTCCTCCACCTGTTCCCTGCTCTCACGACAGATCACAATGTCATCTTCAAACATCATAGTCCATGGAGATTCCTGTCTAACCTCGTCTATCAGCCTGTCCATCATAATAGCGAACAAGAAGGGGCTCAGAGCTGATTCCTGATGCAGTCCCACCTCCACCTTGAACTCCTCTGTCACACCTACAGCACACCTCACCTCTGTCTTACAGTCCTCATACATGTCCTGCACCGCTCTAACATACTTCTCTGACACTCCAGACTTCCTCATACAATACCACAGTTCCTCTCTGGGCATCCTGTCATAAGCTTTCTCCAGATCTACAAAAACACAAAGCAGCTCCGTCTGGCCTTCTCTAACTTCTCTATCAACATCCTCAAAGCAAATACTGCATCTGTAGTACTCTTTCTTGGCATGAAACCATACTGCTGCTCACAAATGCTCACTTCTGCCCTTAGTCTAGCTTCAAGTACTCTTTCCCATAACTTCAGTTTATTCCTCATCAGCTTTGTTTCTCTGTAGTTGCCACAACTCTGCACATCTCCCTTGTTCTTAAAAATGGGCACCAGAACACTTCTCCTCCATTCCTCTGGCATCTTCTCACTATCTAAGATCCTGTTGAATAACCCAGTCAGAAACTCTACTGCCACCTCTCATAGACACTTCCATACCTCCAAATGTATATCATCAGGACCGACTGCCTTTCCACTCTTTATCCTCTTTAATGCCCCCCTCACTTCATCCTGACTAATCTTTGCTACTTCCTGGTCCACAACAGTCACCTCTTCCAGTCTTTGTTCTCTCTCATTTTCCACGTTCATCAACTCTTCAAAGTACTCTTTCCATCCTCCCACGAAACTACTGGAACCTGTCAATAGACTTCCATCCCTATCCTTAATCACCCTGACCGACTGCACGTCCTTCCCATCGCTGTCTCTCTGTCTTGCCAACCTGTATAGATCAGTCTCTCCTTCCTTACAGTCCAACCTAGCATACAAGTCTTCATAAGCCCCTTGTTTGGCCTTTCCTACCTCTTTTTCACCTTACGCTGCATCTCTCTGTACTCATGTCTACTCTCCTCAGACCTCTCAGTGTCCCACTTCTTCCTAGGTAACCTCTTTCTCTGTATACACTCCTGTACCTCCTCATTCCACCTTATCTACTTTCCTTCCAGATGACACGCTAAGTACTCTTCTACCTGTCTCCCTGATCACATTAGCTGTAGTTGTCCAGTCATCTGGAAGCACCTCCTGACCACCCAGAGCCTGTCTTAACTCATTCCTAAAAGTAATGCAACACTCTTCCACCATTTTTTCCTCTGCTCTGCCTTTGCCCTCTTTATCTTCCTCACCACCAGAGTCATCCTACACACCACCATCCTATGCTGTTTGGCTACACTCCCGCCTACCACTGCTTTGCAGTCACTGATCTCCTTCAGATTACATCTTCTACACAAGATGTAGTCTACCTGTTTGCCCCTACCTCCACTCTTATAGGTCCCCCTATGTTCCTGACTCTACTGGAAGAAACTATTAACTACAGCCATTTCCATCCTTTTTGCAAAGTCAACTGCCATCTGTCTTTCTGCATTCCTCTCCTGGATACCAAACCTTCCCATCACCTCCTCATCACCTCTGTTTCCTGCACCAACAATACCACTGAAGTCTGCACAAACTGACAACTCTCTCACTTCTAGGTATGCTCTGCATCACATCATCAAAGTCCGATCAGAATATCTCCTTCTCCTCCAGTTTACATCCTACCAGTGGAGCATACCCACTAACAACATTGAACATCACACCTTCTATCTCTAGCTTCAGACTCATAACTCTATCTGACACTCTTTTTACCTCCAGGACATTCCTAACAAACTCCTCCTTCAAGATAACTCCTACTCCATTTCTCTTCCTATCTACACCATGATAGAACAACTTGAACCCTGCTCCTAAACTTCTAGCCTTGCTACCTTTCCACCTGGTCTCCTGGGCACACAGTATGTCTACCTTTCTACTCTGCGTCATGTCAACCAACTCTCTACCCTTTCCTGTCATAGTTCCAACATTCAAGGTCCCTACTCGTAGTCCTATACTCTTGGTGTTCCTCTTCTCTCTCTTCTCATTAACACTTTTTCCTCCTCCCCTTCTTCGACCAACAGTAGTCCAATTTCCACCGGCACCCTGTAAGTGAACAGCATCGATGGTAGTTATTGTTAACCTGGGCCTTGACTAATCCTGTATGGAAGTCATAGATTTGATTCGCATGTTTGACTTGGCAAAAGTTTTACATCAGATGCCCTTCCTGACACAACCCTCTATATTTATCCAGGCTCGGGTGTGTGTGTGTGCGTGTGTGTTAGCATATATGTATGCTAATGTACACACCATAAAAAAGAGTCTCACACTCTAATATTTCGTGGTACTACCTGTAGCTTTGATTGTGATGCGCATTTGCTGCGGCATTGTTTCAAAAACCTCCTACAACATCACAGCATTTATTTCTGTCCAGAATTGCATTAATTTTTGGCCGAGTTCTTGCATTAACGATAGGAGTCAAACCACTCTGCAAGGTCTTCTCCAGCACATCCCGTAGACTTCGAATGGGGTTAAGCTCAGGACTGTGGGGGCCAATTGATGTGTCAAAATGATTCCTCACGCTCCCTGGACCACTCTTTCACAATTGTTTGGCATTGTTGTCCTGGAATATGATCATGCCATCCGGGAGAAAAAATCAATTTATGGGATTACCTGGTCATTCAGTACATTCAGATACTCAACTGACTTAATTTTTTTTGCTGAATAATATTGCTGAACCTTGATTTGACCAACTGAAGCAACCCCTGATCATAACACTGCAATTTGCTTATTGAAACCCAAACGGTGACTTTTTTTTTTGGCCGGGCAGTGTATGTACAGGCTCTGCGGCGCAGTGGCGTCGTGCCCGGAGTGTTCCCCGCCTCACGCCCTATGCCAGCTGGGATAGGCTCCAGCTCCCCGTGACCTGCTACAGCGGATACAGCGGCAGAAAATGTATGTATGTATGTACAGAGAAACAACTTCAGTGGGTTGGAAAACTAAACCACAGTTAAATGCAGCATAACTGTATGATGCAGCTTGATTAACGTATTGAGCAAATAAACAGGAAGCTTCCACAGCCAAGTTTGCTGTTTGACTGTTTTTCTTGTTGGAATCGACTGCAGCTCATCAATACTGAGTGTTGTGCAGCAGTAAAGCGAATCCATATCTGCTCCACAGGTGCCATCTCAAGGCTGATCTATACCCCTGCTGGTGTCAGTGATCTTATACAGTAAATTCACTGACATAAGCTCTATGTCTGTTTCCACGTAACACCAGGACAGTCATTGTATTTTTTCGATACTGGAGTAAACTTGGAACAATGACTCTCAGGAAAGTGTAGTGTCACATTCAATAAAGGTCTTGTGTACTCGTACTCATAAAATGATACGGCTGTACTGATACTACTTTACATCAACACAACATTAACTTCTGTCAGTTGAGCATGAAGGCAAAGGAGCATAAAATTTTTTGATTTTTCACCTGAAGCACTTTGCGACGAGCTAATTCTAACGGTATGCTAAAGGCTCAATCGCCTGCAGGGGTGGAAGAAAATGTTTTACAGCAATGCTAACACGGTATATTGTTATTTCTCATGTTAGTGTATCAGAGGTCACTGTATCACAAACACCAAAGAACAAAACTGCACAACACAGTGATGCAATGCATCCGCTGTGTTACAGCATTTCTGACTGCTTCATTTGGCCATAGTGAACTATTTGAAGGTAATAGTGACCCAATAGTGACCCAAAGTGTCATCAGTGTACAACAATCACATCTGTTTACTTTGACCTATTACACACTACATGCTAGAAGACGCAGCACGCACGATGCTATCCTATAGCATAATATATTTGAGTACTTCTATCATTAGTCTGTACCAATAAATACTCAAGTGTACTTGTACTTTTGTGAAATGTGGTGTTGCAGCATCCTTAAAGATGGATATGATGAGGCCTGTCATGATCATTAGCAAATAATAACAATTTAATCCTTTTTCTGTTGATCTAATCAATGAACCCAATTCACAAAATGATCAGAAAGCTATGTGATAAAAGTGACAGCCTAACAAAGAACATGCTTACCAGATGATTTCTGGATGTTTAGCGAAGCTTCTTATCGATGCTTTTTGGGTAAATTCGAACTAGCCTGAAAGATTTAGATAATGAAGAGATCACACAACACAGGGTGTAAGAAGTATATAACCAAGTGTATTCCCTCTGTTAATGTACACATATTTAGAGTCATCTCACTGGAACACTTTACAATAACATTTAGAAAGAACAGGTAGATACTGGGAGGAGTATGCTCATAATGGAGAAAGACAAAAACCAGAGAAACAGGAGGGTGAATCAATAGAGCCTGTCAAATGAAATGACTGCCACCTTGTCTCCAGCCATTTAGACCAAAATAGATAAACAAAAACTAAAACTGGAGGTGGATAGAGCCTGCTTTCTCCAGCGGTATGGGGACACAAAATCTGCAATAAAGAGGAAAAAGGAACTGATGCAGGACAGAAAATAGACTGAGAATGAAATAAAAGGAGCATGAGTGGTTTCATGTTCATAACCCAAATCACATTTTCTCAGTTACCAAAAGAAAATACAGAAAAATTTCCGTTTCCCAGAATCATAGTCATTTTTTCCCAACAGGAATGATAGTAGGGGAAACACATTTCTCTTAGTAATGGGATGAGGGTCAAATATTTAGACATTTCACAAACTTTTTTCAGGATTTTTTTTCTTTTCATGGTACAGTTGTCTTTTTTAATAGAGTTGAGAAAAATTGGAATACTAGTGTTCTGTTGTACATCTTCCAGGGAACAGCCGTTCACCTCTTAACTTGTGTGCTCTTCCCATAGAGTTTGCATTGCCCATTGGCTGCCATCAGTCCAGTCAGGCTCAAGGGAATAAAAGACACAGCTGCTTTTTTCCAGCTGCAAGGTATCTCTCTCCACCCTGGAACTCCAGCAAGAATGAATTCAGATTTTCCCTAAAATGTCTCTTGTTTCTCCAAAGAATTAAAAAAGAGCAAACCAAAGTGACAAGTCTTGCAGGCGTTGATTAGCCATACTGTTCATGACAAGGGTGGGTTTCTGGGGCCGGTGATTTGGGCAATGAAACTGTTCTTATGTTAAAATCCTTCCTGTGCTTTATCATCTTTCTTTTCCGCTCACGCTTTAGGTCCATAAATTTCTGTAACGTCTATACATGTATTTATAATTTTATAGCGCAGAGTTCATCTTGTTTGCTGGAGGTTTATTCTGTTTTTTGATTATTAGTAAGGACATGATGCAGTTTCCCTGCTGGCCCACTAGGGGCACTTCGGAGCCCCAGACACACATGACACATCTGTTGGAACAAAGGACGACCAACGAGATTTTGGCCTCGACAAGATTTTGGCAGCTAAACGTACAAGTTAGCATCCATTAGGTTGGAGCGGTGGTATCTCACATAGTTGCTACGTTTAACGTTATGATCATCAATAATCGTCATATTTTTTCTTTTTTGAACTCCACAGGAAAGAAATGTTTTTGTCTCTTTTTCGTAAATGAATACTACATGCTTGAAACACGGCAGAGTTTACGTTGTATCAGCTTCAGAGCACCAGTCGACAAGGAGATTAAAAAGAGAGAGAGAGAGAACTGACAGGAGATCAGGTATAACAAACACTCACAGAGGATATGACACAGTGATTCTGCAGGTTGGCAGTATATTGATTTTACAGAATGTCAAGTTGCTAATTCAAGCCTAGTTGTAAAATATGTTGATACTTTTTAAAGTGGCTGCTACACCACATGCTCGCCTCAGAATGAAGTACAGACCCTGACACAAATACTGACGATGGTGCTTTCTTACAGTACTCAAGATATCAAATAACCTGTCACGTGCTATTCCGTTATTCACTATTTTATCAGCACGGCTGGTACCCAGCTGTTGGCACAGTATGTGTTGAGATCTGACGTCTAATAGCCTTTCCCTAAATCCACACCATGGTTAACATTACATAAGATGTCAAATTAATCAATCCAAAGCTAATACGTGTGGACAGAACCCTGATGTCACCTTGCCATCTGAGTTTGCATCCTCCATCTGATTAAACTAGAGTTGGTATCATGCATGACTGGCTGACAATACTGGGTTTTAAATGAATTGCCTTGTATGTGATGATTGCCATTTTCCATTCACTGCGCTCTCTCTCTCTCTCTCTATCTCTCTCTCAATCCTTCTCTAAGTGCATCTGCTGTCTGTCTCTGTGCGTCATGGCGACGTGCCCTCAGACGTAGTACTCTTTGTCTTTGTTCTTCTTGTTCTTGGTGACTGTCTTGGCAGTGCTGGGCTGTTTCTCCTTCACAAGGGCTCCGTTGCTCTGCGTGGCTGAGTTACTAATGTAGTTGCGGCTCTGGTCTACCTGGTAGGAGCCCTCGTCACGGTTGCGGTACTTGTACATGGCGTAGAGCAGGATCAAGATGCAGAGGGCTGCAGCTGCCACGATGCCCACCACCATCCCTGTGGTGCTGCTGGACTGCTGCACCTCCACGGCCCCTGGGAGCCCTCTCTCAGGAGATGTGGGGTCTGGAGTGGGAACATGGGGAAAATTTGGGGGGTAGGTTATTCCTGGGACTCTATGGTGGCCTGGGTCTGATGAGGGGTGTGCTGGCGGCAGCAGCACCTGGTCACGCGTGTTCATTTTCCCAGCGGGGATTTTGTTGCTACTACTGCTGCCGCCAGCGGCCGGCTTTTTGCGCGGCCCAAGGTGGTCGGGGTTTGCTGTCGGGGTAGAGGACAGAGGTGGGCGGTGGGAGTTAGGGTTGCGGGAGAAATGTCGATCTCGAGGGTTCTGGACCCCGCCCTCGGCATCCGGGGGAGGAGGGAGGACAGTCCTGTCGGTGACCAGTGGGGAATTTTTATAATAGTCCTCGTCATCCGACTCTGTCATCTCCCCCGAGCCGTACGCCGACACTTCAATGGTCTCCTCGCAGTCCTCCTGGTCCAAGGGGCAGGGGGGCCGGCCGTTGGGCAAGGGGAGGGAGTCTTTGGTGGTTTCGAGCAGAGTGAGGAAAGGGCGGTAGGTGGTGGGGGGTGGGGGAATTACTGGGTAGTGGGTGGCGATGGATGGGGGTTCTAGGGAGTCCACAGTTATTATGGGCAACACTAATTCACCTCCTAGGACAAGAAAGAGACAACAGAGAGGAGTGTTAGAGAGGACCTGAGTGACACCGCCTCCAGATCAGCAGAAAAAAACAATTAAAAACTCATCACCAGTATTAGAACAGGACTAAAGCTTAACATGAGGTTAGTTATACAAGTTTAGTTAGTCTGTTCTATGTACAGGTTAATATACTGACTATTTCTGAGCTCATATACAATATAACATGTAAGAAAGTACTCTAACCTGTTCTGGCTTAACACCCTATGCTGCATAAACCAACATGTTCTATCAGTAAGACAAGATAAACTCAGACTACAAATTACACTGAACAGCTAGATATCTATTGTACAACACAGCTAAGTCTATCCTAAGACTAGTCTGACCTAAGCTAATGCTCAGAAGTATCTGCTCTGATTGCTTTAATAAGATATCAAACCACGAGGTTCAGGTCACTTACATCAACAAATTGGCCGCATGATTTTTGCATGAAAAAAAAAATTACAAAAGAAAGCTGTGTAAGATTGTTCTCGGATAGTGAAAAACAACCCCCCCCACCTTCTTTTACCTCCTCCCATCTTTTTTCTTATCTTTAAAAATATTCATAATGTTAATAAATATTTTGTTGAATTATTCATTTTTTTTCCCAGAAGAAAAAATGCTTCAACCCTCCCTCCCCACTGGGCATAGAGGTTATTATGGCCATTTTGATATGCTTTATGCAAACCTTCAGGAGCCACAGGAAACTAATGGCCATAATTTCTAACCTGAACTCCTGAGTGCACATTACAGCAGACTGAGAGACAGTGTTAAACTGCTGCTGCCTTTCCCCAAGAGTCTCTGATGCCCACTTCCCTCCCAAAGAGCACACATAAACATAGGACAATTATGTTCCTCTGAAAAATTCACCAAACACAAGAGAACACTTAAAGCAACAGTTTTGGTTATGCAATCTGATTTTAGCCCACCATGAAATGATTTGAATGCATAGCAATAGCATTGGTAAAAATGTAATAATTAAGGAGGAATCAGTCTACCACAGACTGGAGGCCCAGCTGGAGTTAAACAAATTGGGAGTTTGTTAACAGAGCATGGAAGAATATCATTAACAGTTTGTTTATACACTACATATTATGTCATAAAAGTGTGGCATGTGTGTGAGTCACAGTAGAGAAAACATTTGATATCATGGCAGTGGGGATTAGATTATGGAACATCTTTAGGGGAGAGAAAAGGGAAGGCAAGAGCAAAACATAACCAAATAAAATCCAATATCATCAGCATAAAATCATGACTCGGACTCTTGGTTCATTTGATGAGGTGAATCATAGGGGGGAAGGGTAGAACCAGGCACTTCAGATATGATAAAGGGGGTGTAAGGAGGGGTCGTGGGATTGGAACAACTCCAACTTGGTCTTCCATAGCCCCAAACCTTATCTGTTATACATCCATACATTTTTATTCTCAAAAGGCGATGCATTTAGTTAACAAAGCTACTAAACACACATCACATTAGAACACACTTAAGAGAAACAAGAAGAATATGACAGCTGTAAGAGAAGTTACTTAGTGATTTTCCACCCATTCTGTTATGTTGGAAAGCTTTGTTTCCATGGCAATGTTAAAGTTGTTTCTCTTCATTGTATTTTCTTTTTTCTGTGTTTGAGGGCTGCGTTTCACCTTCAAGCTGAGAGGACAGCAGAGTTTGATGGCACTACTGAGGGCTAAGAACAGCCGTACCATGTACGATTTTGTAAGTTTAGCTTGCTGTTTTTCTCCAACACTTGTGACTTTGACAAGTTATTTCAGTAAAAGCATTTTCAGGGCCTGACGGATAGTTCCTCCAAGATCCAGTTGCTAGCGAGGCTGATGGACGAGATGGTAGCGCCGCTATCTTTACATTGCCATCTGTGTGTGTGGTAGAGATGTAGGGAGTGCAATTTCAAGCTCTATACCTTCTGCTCGCCTTGTAGTCCGAGGAGGTACCGCCCCTCACTGCATGCCCCATATACAGAAGATTGCTTTGGCAAACTGACAGTCCTCTCATGGTAAACCAAAGGATCAACTTTACTTTACTATATGTATTCATATGAGTTTAGAAAAAATGCAAATATAGGCATTACAGTAAAAGATTGTTGGTGGCACCTTTTGAAGAAGAGTGCATTCATAGTGAATTGTAATGCATTATAATGCTTCATAATGAAATTCATAAACTCATATAATCAGATGCAGTTCACACAGTCATAAAGGTGAATACTTGTGAATTCTAAGTGTCTCATGAATTCTCTTGACTGCTTACAAAGTACACTGACAAAGCTGATAATATATCATGACTAGGGATCCACACTTTAACTCACAGTAGAATAATAATAGCACATGTATGATATGATGCGGTGTACACTAACCATTAAACAACATGAAACATGTGTTATACTGCATCAATATGTGCCTAACTTTACTTGCCACATTAAACAATGACTAATGGCGCTGTATGAACAGTTACAGTATACTGGGACTCATCACTGCAGCTGGTTGTGTATAAGTAGTTATAATGATTCAAGATTCAGTATACTTTATTACCAGTCAAGAGAATCTATTAGACATCAGAAGTCACTTCGATAATGCTTTATGACTGTTGATATAGTGCACTATGCATTAAGTGGGTTTGTGAATTTAACTGTGAAGCATTTTAAATGCATTATCACTGTGTTCCAGCAAATGCCTCATATCACTCTGCTGTGCTCTGCAGCCAACGCCTGGAGGCAGATTATCATCATTCCATAATCCTGGCAGGCAGTGGCTACCAGACAAATAACGACTCTCAGCCCTCATGCACAGAGTGAGCCACAATTCAGTAAAGGAGGCAGCTATCAAGTGACCAATATTTTCATTTCCTGTTGTGTGACCCCCACCTGCCTCACATATATTCTGAACCAATCAACAACTTCAATTGGCTTGTCCCCCTTCTCCATGACTGCACTCTCTGTATGCAGCTGTGATTGTCGAGTTAACACAGATAGGCGGGCGACTGGACGAGAGAAATTACTCCATTTGTCTTGAGATGTACTCTCCTGCTGAAAGCTGCCAAGAACCACATGCTGATATGAAACTCTGAGACATACAATTTTTTTCTTATCCTGCAGGAGGGTCTTCATCATTCTGGGGCCCCTCTCTGTGGATTGACTCTCTCTATATTTGAGTCAGCAGTCCTTCAACCAAGACCAGGACTGACTTCTACGAGTACTGACAAGGAAAAGGAAAGCTTGAATCCAGTGTGGGCATCTCTTGTTTAACATTGTAACACCATCAATGATTCATTAAGGCGAGAGACACTTAAAATATTTGGCCTGACTAATTTAGTTTGACTGCTGTTGATGACTTTTCTTCTTGATGTTTACCTGCACAAAGCACCACATCGTTACCCATATGAGTCATCCTCTATTTACTTAGAATGTAAGGAGGGCAGATGGATCCTGTCAGCTTCCTACCAAACATTGTTACTTCATCCCCACACTTCGCATTTATTTGGAATATTTCAACAAATCAGCCTGCTTGGGGTTTGAGTTTACTATAATTCATCTTTGATTAGGCTGCAGATGGGAAATACAATAGTGTGTGATTGTATAATTTATTTTTCTATACTTGCATTTTTGGAACAATTATGGCCAGATAGACTGTGTGACAGGAAAAACAAGCTTGTTTCTTCATACACAGAACTGCATTAACTGTTTACAACTGCTGCATCGTTTGGCTGCAAAAGTGATTTATGTTGACACGAGGGGATGATGCTCTGTCTCAGTGAATCACATATTGGCTGCAGTCAAAGTCACCTCCCTGCAGTTCATCGGCACCTGGATCACCTCCACGAAGCTGACTGGATTTGTTTTTCTGGCCGGTATGATGTTCCCACCTCACTATGGCATAAATCTCAGCTACGCACAGAGAATATCAAACTCCACTTTCATGCTTTAGCTGTTGGCCCAATTCCCAGTCTATAGATGTTGTTTTTCTCCTGTGCTGCACTTTATCTGCTTCACATCTCTTTTCCACTGCAAGATTCATAATTCAAGCGTATCTGTTAAATCAAATAGGAAATTCTACTGGCTCTTAATACATATATAACATGAAAAATAAAGGTCAACATAAAACCTTTGCCTGAAGAAATCAAACCAACCAACCAACCAACCAACCAACCTACCAACCAACCAACCAACCAACCAACAAGCCAACCACGGCTGTTTGATGTGTGCAAATTATAGCACATTGAGCCAAACATGTCTTGAAACACGTGGACACGTGTCAAGACAATATACTAAGAAATTAGATTTAAATTGATTCTTGAATTGTTAATTGAGAATGATATGCATTTTCCAGTGCTCTAATTTAAATACATTATTTATACACTTTTATTCAATTTTTGCTCAGTTTGACTATTTATATTGTTGTTTTTAATTGTTTTACTGTCTGTCTTATTGTAACTTTTATCTTTTAATGATTTTAAATTTTCTAATTTGTTCCCTTTTCACACAAATAAATATAAAGGCTCTTTATTTTCAGTCTCATAGGAATGACAGTTACTGTTTAAATATAACCATCTCACATAACCTGTGCTATTTAAATATCTCGTCACATTTTTTAAGGGAAATGTTTAGATAGGAAGAACGTGGAGCCAATTGGTAATTCAACCTAATCCAACCAAAGCTAATCGATCAATCATCATTTAAAATCATGCAGACGATTCCAGTTCAAGTCTATATCGGCAAACAACTAAACTGTGGAAACAGTGCATTAAATAAATAACTGACGGACAAAATCAATCAACCAGGAAGGGTTGGATCACTGGAAAGCTCTGAGTCTGGATTCATAAAGAACATTTACCAATAGTCTCCATAATCTGATGATCTATTGAGAGGCTCCACCAACAGAGCGACACGTAGCCCCAACAGCATCCTGGGGTAGAAGGGTAGCTGTGACAAGAAGGGGAAGGGAAGGTAGAGACTTTTCTTGCATGTGTGTTTCACGAGTCTTTATAAAAATACACAAAAATCTTTATTTAGAGTCCTCTTCTGCGTTTGCACGCAAGGTTTCTCTCCATCCTACCATACATGCTTTGTCTTTGTAATCCAGTTCTCCTTTGTCGAGGTCTTCTCACTCTTCTGACAGAGGCTCATTACCAACACGGGAGGATCCAGACCCAGCCTCTAATTGGGTGATGTAATTAAGACTCCCTAACAAAGTCAAAGTTTAATTAGTCTGTTGGGAAAGGAAGGCATTTCACCCTGCTCACTCTCAGTCGTGCATCCTCCTCCTCCTCTGCCTCCTCCTCACCCTCCTTCCTCTCCCCATTTCTATACTCTGCTTTGAGCGCAGAGGAACGTGACACTAATCTCAATGAGGGTCAGTTAGCTCTTTCACACTCATCTTTAACTCAGGCCTTTCTTCTTTCCGCTTCCTGAGCTCCTTTCGCTCCGCATCCAGTCCGAACACGTTAGTAAGAGCACGACCGCTGTCCTGCCCTGCCCTGCCATGTCAGATAGTCTTCATTTAGCTTTTCTTAAACTTCCTGGAGGAAATGTCATTGTTTAAAAAAACAAATTGCAACGCCTTATATTTGTGTTGCCGCTATCACTGCAAGTAAACACATCTGTAACACGCAACCACTGGTGGTATATGCTGCAAGGAGGCCTATTGATTGCTATGAATTCATATGCTAGGCTTAATAGAAAATCCACAGCTGTGCTTAGAATCTTCTCTCCTCCCTGAAGGCGAGTCAATAACATTCACTCAAATGTGATTGAAAACACTGGGCATTGGTCCTCAAAGAATGACTCCAAGCCTGTATGTTTGAAGCAGTGATGGAGAGGGGGACATGTTTTGTGGACGATGTTGATTCTTCTCTCCTTGTCAACAGTTTCCACGGAGGCTTATCCGACCCTGCTGGCTCACCTCGCTGAAACTGTTGCAGCATCTGGAAGCCGCGATACGGAGCGTGTGCATGCGCGTGAGGATGTTTGTTGTTTCTCTGGAGAGATGGCGGCAGAGAGAAAACTTTACACCCACAGAGTGAGAGAGACAAGTGTCTGTCTTGGAAGGTGAGCATGTCTTCCTCTGTGTGCATGTTTGTGTGGGCATGGCAGAGGGAGAGAGAGAGAGAGGGAGACAGAGAGAGCTCTACCCAATGGGAGATTAAGCCTGGGCATAGCCTCCACAGAAAAACTCTCATTTTACCTTCCGATAAGAAGGGAATTGAGTCTCTATTTCGGTCCCAACCACCTACCGAGAAAACCGCAGGAGAATGCTACCCTTCAGCTTCTCAACACAGGTTCAGATCTGTTTCTCCTCACACAGACACATATATAGGCTGCTATAATCTGCAACCATTTACAATGCAATATATATTCTATTCATCCATAATCCTGAACAAAACAAAACAGTAAATCCAAGTATTTTATGGGCAGCGGCAATGAATTTAGCTTTTCTTGCTAACTGAGGAACAATCCTCAGGAGATCTAACGTCTGATGCATCATACGACAGATTAACCCTCAATAGTATGATATATATAATGTTAAGGTGGTTAAATGAATGAAAACAAAAACGGATTTGTATGAAACTTGTACCAGAAACTCGCAGTGGGTTGAGAACAGGTGGTTAAATTCTGGGAAGAATCCACCAAGTGGAACTGAAGGAAAGAGTTTCAATCTTGGGTCTGTAAATGCTTCACATTACCGGATAATTTGGGAACATCAGTTGCCACTAAGGTCAGAGATGGGTTTTAGGCAAAATTGGATTTTGGCAAACTTTAACCAGGATGCATGAGTCAACTGTAATGAAAATTTTAAAACCATCTCCCTGTGATAAATCACCTGCTACATGCTGAATATAGAATCTTGGATAGAATTGTGAGTTCCTTTCAAAGCTCAGCATTGCCGTATATTTGATGAACTATGTCCACTTTTCATTGATCCAATCAAAATATTATGGATTTGACAATTAATGTAATCAAACCTCTTTGTACATCATCCACCATTAAATTCAAGATGAAAAATACTCATTCTACAAATAATAAACAGCTTTGCCATAAAGCAGCCAGTTGATTCACTAATTCACATGTGGTTTACGTTGGTTTTTGAGTATTATTGTTGCAATAGAGTTGGAAAGAGTAGAGTAAAGGGAGTAAAATACAAGACCTTTGACTTTCACCTCCTGTCATGGTGTCAGAACATGCCTTGACCAACTGTTCACACTAACAGGGCCTCAGCCACTGGGCATACTGGCTGTGCACTGTGCAGAACAAGCTGCCCTTCCATGATGGAAGTGTCCTACCTTGTTACAATTGGTACAGGACATTCAGTGCAACAGCTTGGTAAATGCCAGACACGACCACTTGGATGAGCAACTGACATGCTGCTGTGCTTCCGATTTCCTGCTTCTATGAAAACCAGTAAAACAGGTAAACATGTGGCCGATCACAGCTGCACACAGAGGGCTTTCACAGTCACAATACAGAGGGATTCACCTGAAAGTGGAGGAAGGGCTTGTTGATTGACTGAATCTCTTCCTAGGTGTGCCTACAGATGTTCCTACTCTGCACTTCAGTTTTGGATAGAATTATAACAACAGAACTCCTAGAGTTGACTCACCGTTTCCAGGCTCACACTCCTCCAAATCTTCGTCATCACTAGGACACTCTGCTGATGCTACCAAGAGGTCATCCGCATTCTGGAAGACAGAGACATAAGGCAGAGGAGATACAGAGTGAGAATACATTTAACACCAGTGTAGAGGACAAAAACAACATTGTCAACCAGAGCAAAAAACCAGACCAAAGCAACCATTGTTACAAAGTCAAATTAAAAAAATCTGCAAGTAGAGAATCCTCTTATGATATGCATGAGGGACTGTTAGAAAGGCATTACTTAGGTTTGGTAAAGAGTAAGTGACACGAAAGGACGGGCGTCAAATGTTGACAATCTGTGTGACCCACAATCTGGTTATTTATTCCGCTGATAGAAGTTAGAATCACTCATCAACTGAAAATGTCTGATCAACACAAAACGAACATCTTAAACTCTAAGAGAATATTGGCAAATGATTGATAATGTCTGCTATAAGTAGGACCAATTCTTTTTTGATAATAATTTTGTCATCCTTTTGCACTAAACATGCCAAAAACAAAACAAAACAAAACAAAACAAAAACCCAAACAGAAACAGTGACAACAACAAAACAGACCATCTATCCCATAAATGGTTCACTGAATAAATCAGTATTTTAGTGCTTTACAGCATAATAAGGACAAAAGTCAGATTAACACAACATCTGTAATAATATATGAGCACAACCAGTTAATTAGTGATAATAAAGTCGGCTTCTTGGAATCAGAAGCCATAAATACTTTATACGACATGAGAGAATAGGATGTCTTGAATTCATTATTTGACATTGAGACAAAATGTTGTTTTTCCTGTTTAAAGACTGACATAAACTCAGTTTCCTGAAAGCGTTGAGGGGTGAAGTGGTGCATTGCCCCAGGTGTGACCGGCACAGGGTTATATTTTGTCAAATCATTCTATGCAACACCTTCATTGTATGAGGTTGAGATGGACACGAGAAGAGGTGTAATAATTATGCAGTACTGGATTTCTTAGTCTTATCCACAATTTGACAATAAAAGCTGCCTTGTCATAAAAAGTAACTTACTGTGTTGTGATGTATTGTGTGTAAGTATGGTGATGGGCTGTTTCATTGGCTCAGATTCTTTGTGTTCATGCTTTGTGTTCCTGACTTTTTTTTAAATGGTGACGGCAGTTAGAAAGGTGTCTTTAAGATGAAACTCACATAATTTTTCGACCTTTCTGCATGACTCATGACATGACAGCTCCTTTTCAATAACTGCAACTTATAGCCTCTCATGTTGTCCAACATAGGGTCATCCGGTCAAAAACCGAGGGCTTTTATCAGTATCATTGATTCAAGTGCCACGCTTCTGTGCAGCGCTTTCATCTGCTGCTACTCCACGACCCGAATGTAATCATTTATTAATTGCATTGTGTGAGTTGGAGCAGACATTCAAAAGCTCTGCCTCTATCAAATAGCTCTAATGATCTTGCTTCAGTTTTCCAGCAATATCCACATCAAACACACACATTCCTGTTCTTTCCATTCAAACGCCTGCTTCCTTTTCCCAAACCCTCACATGAAGTAGAGCTGCGCAGTGAGGGTGCTCTTTTTTGACTTCTCGAGCACCTTCAACACCATCCAGCCCCGGCTCCTGCGGGAGAAACTGTCATCCATGGCTGTGGATCCCTATCTCGTGAGCTGGATCACGGACTATCTAACAGACAGACCCCAGTACGTCCGTATGGGGAACTGTCTGTCATCAGTGGTGACCAGCAGCACAGGGGCCCCGCAGGGAACGGTACTCTCCCCCCTTCTCTTCACCCTCTATACAACGGACTTCCAACATAACTCGGGTATGTGCCACATGTAGAAGTTCTCTGATGACACTGCAATTGTGGCCTGTATCAGGGAGGGTGATGAGAGGGAGTACAGGAGAGTGGTGACGGACTTTGTGGGGTGGTGTCAGCGGAATGAGCTTCAGCTAAACATCTCCAAAACCAAGGAGATGGTGCTGGATTTCTGGCGGGCACCACCCTCCCCACAGCCAGTAGTCATTGGGGGTAAAGAGGTGGAGGTAGTGGGGACTTATAAGTACCTGGGGCTGCAGCTGGACAGTAGACTGGACTGGTCGCACAACCTGAACTGTGTATATAAGAAGGGTCAGAGTAGGATGTACTTCTTGAGGAGGCTGGCCTCCTTCAACATCAGCTCTAATCTGCTCAGACTGTTTTACCAGTCCATTGTGTCCAGTGTGCTGTCCTATGCCATTGTGTGTTGGGGTGGTGGTGCCAGGAAACGGGACACAGAGAGACTCGACAGGCTCATCCGGAGGGCTGGTTCTGTGATCGGTCAGGATCTGGACTCTATACAGACTGTTCTAGAAAGGAGGACTATGTCCAGGTTTAGGTCGATCCTGGGTAACACAACCCACCCATTGCACACCACCTTCACCCAGCAGAGGAGCTCCTTCAGTGGCAGACTGCTGTCACCAAGCTCCTCCACTGAGAGACTCAGGACCTCCTTTGTGCCTCGTGCCATAAGAGGGCACAACCACTTTCTCAGAAGGAGGGGGGCCGAAGCCACTAAACAGAAACGGTGGTATGAGGGCCAACAATCCACCGCTAGAGCTCCAAACTCCAGTTTGAAGAGGTCAGAAGTTTTCTCATCAGTAACCACATTGGATCCACGAGGTGACAACTTTGAACCATCCACACAATTCAAAGACTGATTCCTGGGAGTGCTCCCCACTTAAGACAGCAACAGTAATAACGCAGCTTGTGATTTCAGTTTTGTAACACCTTGGCATCAAATTTGGGTCAGAGCGAGACAAGTAGTGACTCCGACTGTTTCATGGAAACCCTCAGTACCAAGGGGTGAAAGGGGTACAAAAAAACCCAAACCCAGACCCCCACCACACACATCAAAAGGTGAATCTTTTATTCTAAGCATCAAAGTGCATTATTCCACTATGATCAAAGCTGCAGCATGGCGGCTGCTCAGAGCTGCTGGAGAAATGAAATTTGGGTTTCCGTTTGCTTGCCTGCTTTGCCTCACGTGGTTCAGACTTCTGCTTCCTCTGTGTCTCGACAGGTGCTTGGGATATTCTACAGAGCTCCACAGTTTGCCCTGTGTGATTGCTCTATTTCCTTCATCCCACAGTTTCACCAATGGATCCACAGGATGGGATTTTAACTGCCCAGATGAATATAAATATGACAAGATTCTGTTGATTCCCTACTTCTTTTAACTACATGTTACTATAGGCAAACGGTAACGGTTTAATACATGGCCTCCATGAGCAAATAATCCACAAATAATACACAGAAATTTTGACTATTTCTGTAAAGTTACTTTTAAAACCTGCCATCAAATTGGATTCCCCAGGAAATGATTCGGGGTAAACAATATTTCACAGGCAATGTTTCAGTGTAATGTATGCAAATTTTCAGTTAAAAGGGAGCAGAGCAAAGAAATTTGAAAATTTCTATCTAGAGAATTTTGTATTTCACACACAACATTTTGTGGTTATGGTTGATGCAGAAGCCAGACCAGTGAGTGAGCAAAGACCAAACTGTCAATTGTAGGTTGATCTGCAGAAGAAGAGGAATTTAGCATTAGTTGATTTCCCTTGATATTTGCAGATATCATCCTAATTGTATTTACATCAGTACCGTATATATATCTTCACACTGGTTTAATAATGTGAAGTTTTATCTTGGCCTTGCTACTGAGCGTTATCCCCTTCTGTGTGTGTGTGTGTGTGTGTGTGTGTGTGTGTGTGTGTGTGTGTGTGTGTGTGTGTGTGTGTGTGTGTGTGTGTGTGTGGTTGTTTCAGGGACCAGTACATACATATATACGTGTCTGAAAATACTAATAAAACACCATGAGTGAAAAAAATAATTTCCTATGGGATAAATAAAGTACATTTCTTTCTTTCTTCTACGTTGCTGATACTAATATTAAGGAAGGCAATTGTGTTGAATTTGCTCAGAGATTTCCAAAATCCCCCCAAAATTGAGGTAATTGCAGATGTTTTAAATTCAATACGTATTTGACCGCAGAGCAGTGAACGGATACATAGTATTCTCAATCCTGTGAAGACATTACTGTGAGCTGTGACTCGCTTATATTTAAACCCAGTCTGTTAATACAGTCTATTAAAGTGAGGAAATAACTGTCAGGTCTTAAAGGTGATAGTGTCATCACTAATGATGTCTGCTAAGGAGGTAAGGTTTACATCACCATTTGTCTGTCTGACTGATTGTATGGGAAAAAAAAAACCCCATAACAACCTGAGCCAGCCAATTGTTTGTGAATTGATAACAACATGAGACAGATACAGCCCAAAGAACAGACATAAATAAAGTCTAGAATTGATGTAGTTCTTAATGTAACATGACAAACATCTAGCTCAAGCAGGTCCACAGCAGATAATTTGAAAATGATGCTGACAGAAAGGAAAGGACGATCGGCAATAATTGGTCAGGGAAGAATACCTTCTAATAACAGCTTTATCTGCTCCATTACTGAATGTAAACTATCTTGAACGGATTGAAATCCATAAAATTATAAACCTCGATCATTCTAATGATTTTAACAGTATTTAACAGCATTTTAACAGAATTGCTAGTTACTACACAGTGTACACTTTATCTACTGTAAAACACCTCTAAAGGTAAGCTACGTGCTACATGCTACAGAGTCATACAGTAGATCGTCAACATCCACATCTGACTGTGGCTGTTGTTGGATGCCATTGAAAAGCTGGTCGAGAGTTCCTTGAAGTGTTTTCTTCTTCTTCTCCTCCTCAAGGATTAAATTATAAGGAGCAAAACCTAACTGTACACTAACCTAAATTCATAACAATTGCGTGGACCATGAGTGACACTTTACAGTAGATCTTGGAAATATGTGCATGTATTTTAACATGATTCTATATTTTTATTTATTATTTTAATGTTTATTAATTTATTATTGTATAGTAAAATGATTTTATGTATTTTGACAGTTTTCTAGTAATTTTAAGAGTTCAATATTTGTGGCGGACAGACGTTTATTCAAGTGAAAGGAAGTAAACTTAAATATTATTTTTCTGTTTATTTTATTTATTTTTGCAAACCAATGTATAACCAAGAAATATTTAAATCAAAATTACCTGTATTTTATTTTATTATGTGTTGACTTTGCATTTAAAAAAAAAAAAATTCTGGTAAATCTTAGGGAATAGTGCTTTAGTATTTAGAGCAATTATGGCATTCAAATTACCTCAAATGGCGATTATAAATTCAAATTTTATAAATGACAACTTATGAACAATTCAACTTACGAAGAAGCCTCTCAGGAACCAATTGTGTTTGTATGTTGAGGACTACTTGTATATAAGCAACAGGATTACCCTGCCAGCCACATTTCATTTGATCAAACTCAATCTAATCTTTTGATTTAACTACCACACACAGACGCACCCACACACGCACACACAAGCACAATTTTCTCCTTTTTGTCTCAGGCCATCAACACTCCCTTGCAAGTAAGAACAAATTCCAGAAAAATAAATATTCCGTCTCACTGGGACCATCTGTGTGAATGATCAGGCTGTCATAGCCAACTACACGCCTGAATGAAGTGTTAATGTTTTAGTATGCACAAGAAAATTTTGCCACATTGAATATAAAAAATATGTGGGTGAGTGACTCATTGGTAATATCTGTTCATTTTCAGACACATGCTCACCGAAGCTATTTTGGGCTATTAAAACGTTACACGTTCATTTGGGTACATACGAGTAATAATAATAAAAAAAGACTAAGCTGCTAAAAATGTGTGAGGATGAACTAAAAAACACATTCTTACCACTCCAAAGGTTAAACTGAGATTCTAGGGCTCGACAATCATCAGTCACCATTCGCTTCACAAATTACTCGTGGTAGAGAGTTTTTTGTCACAAATTTGTCTATATGCTTCCATTTTTACATATCAAAACCTCAGCAGCAAAAGCTTTTTGATTGATGAGACGTATGTAATTAGATGTAAAAACCAGAGGGGGGGATGATTCCTCCCCCAACATATTGCACCCTGAGACTTTCAAATGATGGAATCTAAACTTGAGATGAGGAGTGAACTGCTCTAAGTATATTCTGACTCTGCTGATGGGGGTTGTAAGGGATGAGTGTGTGTAGGCCCCTGACTGATATCAGATAAGTTCCTGTGGACAGGAATAGCACTAATAAACACAACTGAAAAAGATAAAGGTGCTAGTAATTGGCACCTCGCGTTTGTGTTTCCTGCGACATTGTGAAAATTTATTGGATGGTTGGAGTTTAAAGTATAACGTGGGTAACTTTTGAAGAGGAGAGCTTTCAAGCAAACTACAAAGTGATTACAGTAATGTAGAGAGAGCTGACATAATTTGATTCCAGGACAGACATGAAAGATCTCTTGCAGCTATGGTCTGGATCACACATTGAAGTCCCTCACACAACATTCAGATTGTATTTAGAGATTTAGGGTGGAAACAAAAGCATATTAGGTATTTTTTAAGGGAATCCAAATCATACATCCTGCACTATGTGTGCAACAGCCTTTTCCTACTGTTTGATAATGGCTGTTTACAATGATGGTGATGGCAACCCTTGGCACTTGTAAGGAATGAATAGGCCATAAATCTTAACATTTCATACGTCCGAAGCAGTTATGAACAGACATTTGGAGCACCCTACGTGGTTGAGCTGATGTCACAGGATTTCCTTTACATTAACTTCTCCTCCTCTGCCAGCCTCTGTTGATCTGTAGATGTATTGCAATTCCAGTATCTGCCAAGTCTGAGCATTAGCCAGCTGTACCTTCTTACAGGAAATCAAAATTGCAGTGTTGATTAGTCTGACAGGGCTAGACACATTTGCGCTACCTGACTCCTTTGTATGCAAGGGGTGCGTCAACATCTTAATATTAGTGAAGGTGAAAAAGTGAAGCTCACATAAAACATGGTGCTGAGGTTACAGCTGTTTGACCTTGGAGTTGACTTGTGATTTCATTTGAGATTCAACCCTACTCATGTAAGGCGGGTCATGCTGTTTAATCTTTCAAGTATTGTTTTCAGTACTTTGAAATTTTGGAGGAACTTTAGAAAGCCAATTAAAAGTGTCTGGTGATGTTCCATCACAAAGCACGGCACCAAAACATCTCCATGGCTCAATGATTTAAATACCAGCCTCAGTCAAACTGCTGTATTTCTCATGTAAACAAGCTTATAGACTCATGACTGCTCACCTGTGTGACACTGTCCCTCATTGTTGGCGAGCGCTGTTTGCGGGTGGTGGTTGTGGCCATCGTAGTGGTTGTTTCCATGATTGTGGTGGACATATCAGCCAGAGGGGTGGTGGAGGTGGTGTCAGTAGTGAGCACCGAGGGCACGTCACCCACCAGCCGCAGGTTGCCCTGGCTCTGGACGTTAGGGTCCCCCTCAGCTGCTAGTTTGAGCACCTGAAGGCCATTGTAGTACATGCCTGAGATCTGGCCCTGGAAGTGGCGACCCTTCTCTCCACCACCTCCAATTTTTATGAACGCCTGGCTGTTGAAGATGGTCAGCTGGCGACCTGATAGGTGCGAGGCAAAGAAGGTGACGAAATGACGAAAAAGAAAGAGAAGTGGAAGCAAGAGAAGAGAAATCATGGAAAGATGGAGAGAAGAAGAGGGATAGGGCAAAGAATACAAATCAGTCATGGTCTCTTGGTGAGCTCGCTTACAAAACAGTTATACACAGGCACATTGTGGAACAGGAGATAGAGGGGTCGCTTCAATCACAAGGGATTTCCTGGGAAACACTTTTCAGAAATTGGATCTTGGTGTGCTGCATTTCTAGCCATTATAGGCTTGGGCGTGTGCCGTTTTCTGAGAAAGACAGCTTGAACCTGGCAGTCAAATAAATTACAGGGGCAGTTACGGGTTGACCCCGACTGAAGGTGCGCAATGAAATGCATCTCATTTGCCCTGAGAGGGAATATATTGGAACAATGCTGGGTCTGTGTCATTGACCTCCGATGCACCTGAGTTGCACAATGATAAAGTACTCTGCCAATAGGAAAATTTCACCTGACTCTGCCATCCAAAAGAAGAAAATGTGATCCTCATTGGAAGGAAATGTTTAATTCAATAGGGGCCATCCCTCTCTGTGGTCATTATTATTAATCTGGACAGATAGATGGATGAAGGCAGTATAAGGTCGCCAGTTTAACCAGTGTCCAATACTAATGTGTTACCAGGACTTGCACCTGTACGACAACCTGTACCAGGTTGTCGTACAGGTGTAGCTTTTCTTCTTGTATTTTCTAACTGATGCCAGTTTAGTTTTATTTACACTTTACACTTTTTATTTCTACATGATGTTCATATCATGGTTCACCATCCCAATGGAATAATACAAACTCTTACTCCTATTATGAATTTTGTGTACATGAGGACAGATGGCGAGGAGAGGGAAGGTAGTATTATTGCAGGATTGTTTGAAGGATGTGGGTTCAAAACAGAACCGATGAGGTGATTACTTATCAGAGCAGCCAAACATCTCATTTAATGGATAAATCAATCCCTGTACGGATGGAGGGCCTGTGTTTGTTTGTGCAAAGGATACTCCACTAATGTGTGCATTTGCATCATGTGAACTCTCTAGAGATGTCATGCTACGGATGTCTGAAATGAGATACCCTCCCGGCTTGGTGGGAGTATGTGTTCTGTATTCATGAATGCATGCATACACATCACACAGGTATGAAAGGCCACAGCCGCCCCTCAAGCGCATATGATTGCACATTTGCAATTCATGCACATGTCATTTGCTGTGGCTGGCTTCTGTGTGTAATTGTGTTAAATGATGATGTATGAAGCCTCTGAATGCCTTCTGAATATTGCTATTGTTTTCTCAGTGCAATATCAAGACAGCCCTCCACACACTATCATAGAGACACTGAGGACCGGTCCACATTTGTTTTTCATTTGAGTGTGAGAGGCTGCTTCATTACTGTAATTATGATTTATCTTAATAGGTTCACTCATCCTGACACATGTGTAACACCCTTGTGGGTGGGACTATCAGACCGATAATGTCTCATACATGCACATGCACTTGTGTGTGGATGCATGAAACCATCCGTACTGTGTATGTGCTTCTACAAGTTATTTTTCACCAAACTGGTGGACAGTGAATCTATTCTACTGAGCTGTGGCCCATTGCATGTGTCAACCCATTATCAGATCATTAGCATCACCAGCAATCATGAGGGGGCCCAAATATAACCTTCAAAATTATGAGACATAATCTCACATATGCACATTTGACATAATATCTGAATCTCACTGTATCACCTCTGCATGTTTGTGGAGGAGTGATGGGACAGACAGATTGCTAAACTGGAAATGAACGGACATCAGATAGCAAAACAGAGGAATCACACTTGTGTGCATAGCAGAAACCTTGAAACATCACATGAGATCACACTCGGTAATGCACGTTAATAATCCGGGCCGACCTTACTTCCCTGTTGTAACTCTTCCAGTGTCCTTGACTGGAGGACATGTACTGTACACACACACCACAGCCCACAGGGTCTCCTATTTCAAGCGGACCAATCGACCCCCATTCTCCAGTTTAGGGTGATAAAGAGTGCAGTGAATTTGAGGGCACACATTGAAATGATGTGTACTGACAGGGCAGTTTACCCCAGATGCGATGAGTGCATGTTTGTGTGATAGAATGTAGCCATATTGAAACATGTATTCTGGTTCTGATTTAGATAATGAAAGGTTATTTATACCTGTAAAACAGATGGGTTTGTGTGGTCTCTATTTAAAGCCACGTTTCAACTACAGCATGTGGTCGTGTTGTGTGGCGGTGAGCATTGAGCACCGGAGAGCACAGTGACAGCTGTTTGTTAATTCATCCCACCAGAGGAGGAGGAAACAACGAAAGGTGCCCTCCAGACGAGATGAAGGGAAATCAGAGTTTGTTTCTGGAGCTGTCTGGTAGGGATTGGGACCCTAACAAGGCCTGATGAAGTTATCATTTCACTGTCTGTTGGGTCAAATCAAAAGTGACGTGCGGTTTTACAGCCAATTTTAGTGGTGGACATGGGCAGGTTGGGGGTGGGGTCACAGCCCTCACCCTACAGAGAGAATGGTGTGTGTGCCTCTATATTATAACTCAGGGTTTTAACTTTTGCTATAAGGAAGAATTAGGTGACTTTTTTGCCTGTGAGATTTGGCCTTGTCAAATGGTGTTTATTTCCAAACATTTATTCACATAAGCCTTTCTTTTTGTGCGTTTGGAAGCGTTTCCACACAGGGTTTGCACACTGATGAGGATCCGTTGGACCAGTTTGATGGGATTAGGAGGCGGTTGTCTGGCCTCTCTTCACAGGGCTGTTAAAATGCTAATTAATGAGCATTTCTTTAGATGAGAGAGGCTGGAGCAGGAGCAGGTTTGGACGGTTGGGGTGGGGGCTTGTCCAGCTACTCAACATACCAGGTATTCATAGCCGCACACAATTCCTTCATTGACTCACACTTCAATGCAGAGACCATACCAGGAGTCACTGAATACTGTAAAGTTCTAATAAGGCTTTCAGCTTATACCAAGGCAATTTGGTGAGCTGGTGTGTTGTTTTCCTGTGTTTTAGGAATAACTGCTGGCACTTAAACTTTTTATTTTCTTTTAATTGGAGCTGAATTCTGATGATTCCAGATGGATCAGAGTATCACTCCTGAGCATTGAGATCATGAGTTATTTGCTTCAGTATTAATAAAACGAAAAATCCAAATGTGTGAACAGTGAGTTAGAGAGAGCAGAGGGAAGCTCAGCCATAGAGTTGTCAGTAAATTTAAATGATGTATCTTACAGACTCTGGTTGTTCAACTTTCTACTTCCAACACATTGCCCTTTAGGCCTCATAATGATTGGCTGTTGGAACAAACTTACATGCCATACATTCTAAAATCAAAAGCTGGTAACTCGAGTCCAACCGTGTCATTGGTTAAATCAATTGTATCTCATATTGCATGCTAGTTCTTCCTATGCAAATATAGTGTATATGTTTCCATGCATATCCAAAACTGTTTAAATCAATCCACTGGACTTTAAGAAAGTTTCTTGAAAACATTTCACCTCTCATCCAAGAGGCTTCTTCAGTTCTGAAGATGGCTAGTCTTGTTCCAGCTTACTAACCCTGTGTGGTGTGGTCAGTGCTATTTCAATGACCAAAGTTGAAACCCATCAGACTTCAGAGATGTAATATTTTTAATATTTACTTCTGTTCATCCTCCCATATCTTTACCAAACTGTATTTGAGATCATATAGTATGTTATCATAAAACCCATTGGAGGATATAGGATGCACATTAGTCAGATTAGTCATAAAGAAAAATGAAAATAACTCTGGTTAAGAGTTATGTTTTGAAAGGAGCAGGAAGCTGAGTGAAAAGCAATCTGAGGAGGAGTGGGGAGTCAAACATCTCTTATATGTATTGTCCTATGAATACCAAGGCCAGGTTTCCATTGTAGGCTGCTGAAGTGTGCATTCTTCTGTTTTCATTGACTGGATATGCTGCAACTTGGTACATCTTTGCTACTTTCCTACAGCTTGGATATACAGTATATACAGTATCTGGTAAATCAGGTGGTCTTCTTTAAAAAAGAATTATCATTTGCAGTTTCTTGCCTTTGGTTGGATTGCATGGATTTTAGTGAGTGGAGTGAGAGCTGCATTGACTTGAATCATTACTGTAATGACCCTTGCATCTCACAGCATCTCGTGTAGCTGGAAAGAACATTTGTCTTTATTCCATGTATAATGCATAGTGGAATTTTGACTGCTGTACCACTACCTTTTTTAGGTGGAAGGTAATCAATATGAATAGAATCATGGCTGCCTCCAACTGTACAACTTAAACTGTCCTGTTGTTTCATCTAGAGACTTCTTGCAGTAGTATCCCTGAAGAGAAGCTTTACTATAATTGGTGCTGGCTCCATTACAATAATAAAGTTTCAAGGAAATCCTCGCTATTCCTGAAACTGATCTACAATGTGTAATCTAGCCTCCTAGGTAGTGGCCATAGGGCAGTCTTTGAGCTTTATATTGAATTCCCCTGAGACAGGGATGATAAACAACAAAAAGGTTGGACAGGGACAGAGACAATTGGGACATTGGAGATGACAGGAGCAAGGGAGGATGAAAAAATGGGACAGAGAGTAAATGAGCCTGCATGAGGATAGAATGAGAAGGAGATGAAGCGAGAGCATGGAGGGAGGGACGGGCATGACAGGCTCGAGGGAAAAAAAAGAACAAGAGGGATCTTGAATTTAAAGGAATTGTGTGAGGAAGAAGACATACATTAATACATGACAGTCTGATGGTGAGGGAAGCATAGAAGTCAGAGCAGTGAGCTGTGGGAAAAAGAAAAAAAAGAACGCAAAATCCGATGAAGTGCCTCACATGTAGAGAACATGGAAAGCCTCTATCACCCTCCCTCATTCTCCAGCAGAGTTGAAAAATGTTGGGTTTATAATGGGTCACAGCTCCCTGCTGTGTCACGACATGTCTTATTACCAGAAGCGACGATCATGCAGAGGAAGTAGGTGTAAATTTACTGAGGTGGGTAGAATCCTGCCAGTGTCTTCAGCTCAATATGATGTCGAAAACACTGCTGTGAAAGTGCAATTACAATATGCAACTAAGTACTCTAATTATTTGTTCAATTTTGACTAATTTTCTGTATGACTCTGGTTATTCCAATGTGGGGAGTGACTGTGAAGACAGATGTTGATATATTTCTTCAGCCTGTAGTCACCAAAGTAACTAGCACATTTTCCACAAAAAATAACTTACATTTTCTGTAATACAGTCTCCCTGTAATGTGAGATTTTTTTTCTGAGGCATGAATTTTGAGGAAATCTTTGATCGAGACTCATCTCAGCCTCAGCAGCACAGTCTCCTGAGATCCAGTGGAAAACCTATAAAGCTGGTGGCAAATTAAGGCAAAAAGATACCATTTCGACTGTGTTTATTGATGTAATCTCTTGTGCCACTGGGAAAGGTTGGGGGAGGTGACTGAGCCAACTTTGGAGACAATAAGGGTATATTTTGTACCATTGGTGTGGCATGTAGTAGTTCACATATTTGTTATAGACAATCTTTTATACATCACAAAGTTAAGAAAGTTGAGAATACAGGAAATATTTTGTCACTGTAAAGACAGATGAGGTAAAAAACAAGAGTTGGCAGGTTTAGAAAAACAAAAACCTTCCAGGTAAGCCAAATATATTTGACAACAAATATCCATGCAGTCTGATATAAATAGTGACAGTGCAGGAACAAAGATTTCCTGTATCAGGAACCAGCTAAATGCATTTTTTTCAGAATGAAAGTGCTGCTGCCTGAGAAGCCCAGTCACCGATCCTAAACATGGAAAGGGGGGGGGGTAGTCTAGTAGAACTGGTAGGTCTACTGGCAAGTTATAGTGTGACATGTTGGGATGGATATCAAAAATTAAGGTGAGCTCACCAATAAACAAAATGGTTTAGACCTGTTGATCTGGATTCTTCAGATTTTGTGTGATTCTTCCGACTTTAAGTTATTATACTCCCAGATACCAGCAATATTTTCAGAAAAACGTTTTATTACAATACAGTGTTGTTAAAATTGTCCATTTTTTGTTCTGTCTGTATTTAATATCTGTCTTTTCCTTCTAATGTGTCGTAATAGCAACTCAATCTGTCCTGGTGAAATTTGAAAACATGACTCCGTCTGTGCCTGAGGAACAACTGATTAATTTGATCTTATCAGATGAGTGACGGTTACATCACTCATCCTTGTGGACAGTTACGTATACGTAGAGAGGAGGATTCTATACAGGTAACATGCTGTTGGAGTCACAAGAGCACTAGCATGTTTCCAGTTGCAGCTTCACTTCAGTGCAGCACCCTCCTCAACTTTTTTTTTTTTCTAAATAGAGAGCAATGGCTTGTCTCAGATGAGCTGTGGTCTGTAATTACAAGTTAAGCTGAGCCAAGCCGGGGAGTGGGTTGGGCTTGGGCCATGCTCAGTTTGCTAATGCGCAGACTGTTTGTTGGAGGCTGTGAAATAACGGCTGGATATACGTGACAAATCCCAGAATGTACGTGGAAAGGAGAGGTGGGGACAGCGGTTTGATACTGTGCTGTCGCAGTGCTCAACCCATGCCCCGGCTGTTAGCAGCTAACAGAGAGTAGGTGACTGTCAGAGGGAGGTGAAGAAAGATTGTAGGGGTGAAGATGAGAGGAAGATCTAAGTGTAGCCTTCATCAGTAGAGGGGATGTGAAAGGGCTGCAGTGGGAGACAGCAGTATCTTACACCAAAATCACCATCATTATGACGACTCTCTACTTCTCTCTATTCCTGTTATCACACCAGGAGGACGGATATCCTATGGCTGCAGGAGCTTCTATATGTTACTCTTAGCAGAGTTGCAGGGTGGGAGGCACCTAACCTGTGTCAATTCACTGCTTTGTGATGTATCAAAGAACACTGGAGAACACTGGACAGTTTGGTGGGCCTGCAGAATTTCTAGCATGTGTATCAACAAACTAGAACTCCCCCAATTTCCATTTTATCAAAAAAAGAAAATAATGAGGAGGGAGAAAGTCGAAGAAGACTGAACACAACGGGGGTGGGATGCTGACAAAGTCAATTATGAAGGGCTCCCAAGTTATCTTCTTGGCCCACGGCTCTCTTTGGTAATTAGGAGATTTCGGCTTTTATGCTCCTTGGAAGTTGTCTGATTTGGGTAGAGGGTTATGAATAAAATGGGTTTGACAGAGGAGCTGACAGGTCAACCATTGGTTGACAAGCAGCAGTGTGGACCCATTGCACTCTTAAAGCAGAGGAGTTGGAACTGTGGTGGTGAATCTGCAGAGCACTGGATCAAATCTTATGTGGCATCGTCTGTGATCCAATATCTGTAAGTATACCTGAATAATGTACACTGTTCAGAGGGACTGAGTGAAATTTCATGGCCTCATCTAGTCTCCTTTTATTCTGTTATATTTTGGGCCATTTCATGAAGAGGAACGGTGAAATAAAGGAAAAGTGTCTTTCTTTCAAGCTACAGAACATGTTAAAGGAGATACAATTTCCCTTATTTTCCTTCACTATGACCATATTGGTAGAGAGATCAAATGAAAAAAAAGGAGAGACTGTAACTCAGCGGAACATGGAGCTTATCATAGGTTTGCTGGGAGCCAGACTGAGCTTCTCTCTGCCGACTGAGGCCTGATGTGAGAGAATCTCTGAAATGACGATTGGATCATGAAGGGCAGATCTGGACTGATGCCTGGCCGAAAGATGTTGATTTAGTCTGTGGCCCAAACCATGAGGAAGGAATGGATTGCTTGGGTGCAGGGAAGCTTATATCATTAAACACTCAACAGCGAAACTGATTCTGCCGGAATTACAGTGATCCTCTTTTTGCACCTACCTGCACCTCTCATGGTGTTGGAACTCTGATCCCTGGGGAACAGCTCAGATGAACTGATTCTTGTTTGTATTTTGTAATCATTCGTTTCTAATGGTAACACATTAGTATAATTGTTAAAGCAACAGGCCAGCTGAACTTACAAAATGCTAGTTTTTGGTGGAAGAGAGTGAACAGAAAATGGGGGATGGGCACGATTATAGTAAGTTTTATTTTGGATGGAGCTGTTGAAAACTTTTTGGACTCTGATTTTTTACCCTCCATTGGATCCCTGTAACAGTTGCCATTTTGGATCTAGTCAGGAAGCCTGGAGCTGGACAGAGATGCCCACTTTGATCTGCCTCACACAGCGGCAGCAGAATCGGGATAAGGGCTTCGGAATGAGATGCAGTGCAGTGCATAGCACAACCCTCCTCGAGGTCCCTGTTGGCTCCACTGACTTCCATTATGTCCAAGTGTGACTAAAATATATTTGTGCGAGTGACCGATTGGTGCACTAACTTTATTTCTCTCCATGCATGAGCATAATAGTGTGTGAATCATACAATTGGAATGGTACTGTTGTAGTAATACCATTGTAGCTTCATGATTGTTGGGTTTTACAGGACTGATGAAACATGTAAGGACATTGGAGAGGAGGCCAATGGGGCTGATTGTTTTGAGCACTCTGGTTAATGACCCAGAAAGGCATTAATCCCAAAAAATCAACACAGATTGGAGACCCCATATTGGCAACACAGCCTGGACCATTGCTGGACATGAACTAGGGGGATGAATGATCCAGCCTGCTTGCCACAACAGTCTGTAACCCTCATTCAAATGTTCACACACCCTTCATCCTGCACAGAAAATGACATATAGAACAAAAGATTCATAACAGTTTCCATTCACATAGTGGTGAAAACAATAAATGTTAAAGGGACCTTCATTTATATCACATATTTTGGCTAAATGATCCAGAGCAGATAGATTATTTTTTACATTAGTGTTCAGTTATTTTCTTTGTTTTAACCCTCTGAGTTCTGCATCACATGAAAATGGAGAAAATACCAGTAAAACATTTGCGTCTTTTAGTCAGAGTTAGAACTTCTTTAGGTTTTTATTTAGTTTTCGTCCCAAGCGATTGACGCAACCTGCCCAAGTTCTTCCAAATATTGGACATCCACGTCCAATTGTGTTAAACTTCATTTATAACAAGGTTATAACTGAGGGCTCTCTGAATTTGTACCCAGCAGGACAGCTGGAAAATGTCTCTAAACGCCTCCATTCACGAACATGGAGAATGATGTGGAGTCACAGGAGAAGCCCTCAGCAGTTAGTCTGGTTGGAGTTTGGTTTGCTGTTAGGTGGTTAGATTCTGCTTAGGAGTTTCTTGAAGATCTAGCCGCTTCCTTATCAAAGCAACATACAACTTTAACCCTTTGAGATCGAAAATGTCCACTACTCCCCCTCATTATCTAGACTAACGGATCTTAAATACAAAACATAATCTGCTTTCAAAACCACTGTGTCTCTTCTGTCCATGACGGCTATCTCTAATCTTATTATTAGATAATGATGACCTTGTAAATTTCTATGAAAAATATGTCCTGACCAAAGTCGTCACTTGAAGATTAAGGAGGATTACTTGCTTATTTAATTTTAATTCTTTTTGCTGAATGCTAACTGATTTGCGTTATAGAAGAAATAGTCTACCACATTCAATTTCAAGATCATTCTCATTAGAATTTCATAGAATGCATTAATCTTTTTTTTTTTTTTAAATAAAGTAGGCTAGTAATTTTTTATTGATCTAGTTTTTCACTCAACTTTCATTTCCCAAGCTTTTTAATTCTGTATCTAAACTCACCTCAGCAGAAGTGAAAAACCAAATTCACTGCAGGAGAACAGGCATTTTATAAGAGCTTGGAAATAAATGGAAAGATTGTTTTGTTTCCATCAAATAATCATGCAGATACCTTGCTTATCTTGTTTGCCTGTTGCATCAATACTTCATTTTAGTCTGAGGCAAATTTTATCTTCCTCATTCCTGCATTTGTTATCGTGCACGCTACTGTTTCTGAGGAGGCGATCCAGGTCAGACAAATAGCTGATGCATGAAACTCTGAATTTGTGATAATCCTAATTCATTAATAAGCAAATACAAGAAAAAAACTCACATACTTCAGCTTTGGACATTTAGATTTATCTAGAATTCATGATGTGTACTGAAGTGAGTAAAAAAGTGAGTAAAAAACACTCCATGTGTGTTTTAAAACACACATGGAGTGTGCTTTTGTGGTTTATTTTATCCCTCTCTCATTTGTAAGAATCAACCACCTTCAGCAGCACAAACAAACTTCTCAAACACAAAGAGGTTGGGACTTTTCGGCACTCAAAGGGTTAAAGTATCATCACCTTGATGGAACCACATTCGACACTTGTGATTCTGTGCATGATTGACTGCATGATGTGGGGCTGATAGTGGCGCCCACATGCAGACTGATTACTGAACACTTCAACAGTCCCTTTAACTTTTAGTGAATTTCATGGGATGTTTGTCTGTCTTGAAAGATCCAATAAGCCAGTGAACATTTTTGTTTTCATATGTGATAATTTCACAATCAGCCAACAAAAAAACACAGGAAATAAGGAATCAGTAGGCTGTTTACATGTGGTCAGGTTATTAGGGGTTATGCTGGGTTATTTGGGGGTTAATTCTCTGAAGAGATGCAGCCCCAGTTTAAGGTGTTTTGGATGCGGTCCCCTGGATAACTGGATTCCAATTTGTGAGAATGGCATCATTACTACAAACTATATACTGGATATTTGTACTGAAATACCAGTTATTCAATTTCTGGTGTAAAATACAATAGAAATCAACAGCTTTTAAAGTAATGCCTGATTTCAAAGTCGTCTTTCCGTGACAAATTGAAATACTGAAAAGAAAGTCGTTGGGATCTCTCAGCCAATTATTGTGAGGCACGTTTTATCTGTGGATTATGGGGGACATTCATTTTCCACTAAAGAGCCAGCTCACATTCACCCCTGCTGCTTGGCACTGCACCTCCTCCAGAGTGGTGGTTAACGGTGGGTTAGGCGGTTAGATCATTAGTGGAGTTAAAGGGTTTTTTATTACCTTTGTCGAGTAGCCACTCGTCAACTACCCGACCGAGTCGGTATGGGATTCTTTGTCTAGCAATAGCCAGGCGCTCATTATCAAAGCTCCCTTTAAGAAATTTGGAGAAGACAAATTAAGAGAGGTTACAAAATCTGGAAGTTAAAAGGTTAAAGGTTAGAAGGGCAACAATGCAAATGGTTAGCAAGTTATGTGCTTTAAATCATCTTTAGGTAGGACAGGAAGAACTTGAGGATGTGTTTTTGGCCTGTTTTTTTTTTTTTAGGCAAGTTAGCAACAATCTAGTTACCTTCAGTTTAAGTTTTTTATGTACTAAAAAGTTAAACAGATTTATGAATGTTTTAGATATAATATGATTCATAACTTATGATAGCTGTTGGCAAAGTGAGTACAAATTAAAAATGCATGTATTCATCAAGGTAGAATCACACAGAATTAAAACACTGTAAAAGAAAACAGCAGGAAAATACATCTCAGCAATAAACTCTTTCACATGAGCATGAGACAGAAGTAAAAAAATATTTCATGGTTGTTTCAAGGAAGACATGTTTTAGTTTGAATTCCACACAGAGACCCAGCCTCACCCCCCCTACACACACAAAATCCTGTATTATCTTAGATCCAACTCTTAATGAGAAAAGGATTTATTGAAGCTGTCAGCACTCAAGTTTTCTCATTCCTTTGCAAATGTATTAACTGAGCACTTCTCGGTGGCACATGGCAATTAACATCACTTCATCAGTACGTCTCCAATGTTTCATCGCCGCTGTTCAAATTCCATCCCTCCCTTAATTATTTCTTACTTCCCTTACCCCGCACCCCTCCAAAAAAGAAAAAAAAGCTAACTTGTGAAGGGGGGGCAAAATTTCTTTCGGTTTCAAAGAAAATTACATGTGAGAATTTGAATGGAAAACTGTGTCCTTTGCTGCGTACCAACTGCTAGAAATCAGGTCTAAAGGTGTTTTCTCACCAATTCTGATGCTTGTATTGGTCACATTTAAGGAACCAGTTTTGAAATGCCCTTAAAAATCTGTAAGAAAAAATTTACGAGCAATCTGACCCCTGGATATGTATTTGAAAGTAACTGTTGTGGAAACAGTAAATGACTGAAGAAATGGTCCACAGAGTCCAGTTAAAGTGAAGAAGGGTATGGAACCAACATATAATCAGTAAACAACACAAGCTGTGAAGTATATCCAGCCATTTCTCAAATATGCTTTGATTTTTCTCTCCTCGCTGCTCTGCGGTGCTGCAGTGATCTAAAATAGACCTCCTCCCTATTTTGCAGTACCTGCCTCCACTCCCCAGGGGTCTCCCTACCCACGCCTGCCTGTGGAATAATGACTTGCAAAGGGTGGATTGGCGCGTGTGCTTGCTATATGAGGTTGTTAGCGCGGAGTAAAGAGGGGCCATTGTGAAAAAAAAGATAATGACAAATGAATGAAAAGCGGTAGAGGAGGAGGAAAGGATAGCTGGCAGGAGCATTGAGAGAAGAGAACAAGCTGTACAAACATGTCGGAGTAGGCACCGTACAGTATGTACGTAAAGTTTTGTTCATATGCTGCAGTCATGTGTTCATATGCGCTACAGCTGGCTAAAATTAGGAAGGAAAGCAGTAGTTCAATCACTATAATATTTAATCGTCCTTAATGGTGCTTTTTATTGCAGGCAATATTTCTTTCATTAACCCTACAGGGGGTCAGAAATATCTGAACTGCAGAGTCATTTTGTTTCCCATTTTCTATGAGCTTTTAGCAACTGGAAAATCTATCTAGGGAAAGCAAACTGTTCCAAATTAAGAGCAACTTATATTGCAGTGTTAGCAGGGACCAATTACAGGCACGTGTTCAAACTGCACCTACGATCAGCCTTCTGGAAAGTCAGCGCGGCAATTATGGTGCATCCTTCACACCAGCCTATTTTAGAGGTGACACGGGCAAACTGCAGCAATCAACGAATTACAGAAAAAGAAAGTCCTGGTGGTGCACAGAGAAGGACAGAAGAAAATAAATAGAAGGATGGGGGGGGGTAACTCTGATGAGAAGAGGCGATCAAAATAAAAAGACGGTGAAAAGAAGACAGTGGGAGGTAGAAGTCCTCGGTGAGATGAATCAATCCTGCCTATGTTCTTCTCCTCCTGCTGCATCTGCGTTCTCATCCATAAATCCTGACTAAATCTCCTCCCTCCTTTGACTTCCTGGTGTGAATCATACGGAGGAAGCGTCTTCCTTTAACTTAATCTGATGAAGGCTCCATTTTATTGTACGAAGATGAGTTCATCATAAAATAGAGAGTTCACCCACCCTTCTTTCTTTCAAAGTCCATCTGATTATGTTCTTCCCAATTCCATCCATGCTACGTCTTCCAGCTCCCTCCTCCATTTCCTTCTTTCTTTTTGGTTTTACTTCCTCCTTCTCTCCACTGTCTCCATCCTTTCTCCATAATGTTTACTTTTTCTTTGTACATTCTCCTCGCCCATCCTTCATCCACTTCTTTCACCCGGCCCTTACAGTCCCTGTTTTTGCATGGAAAATTCCATTTTATCTGTCTATCTTTATCACCTAGCAACAATGTTAATATATTTATAGGAGATTAATTGGAGTAAGTGTGTACTAGGGAAAGAAATAAATGCCAAGAGTGAAGTGCGTGTTCTGTATGTAAATGTGTGTATTCCTTTCCTTGGTGAAAAGCAACATCTTCATCACCAACTGAAAAAAAGGAGGAATCAAAAAATGATGCTTCGTGTATTTACTCTAAACAAAAACAGACATGAGGAAAAATACTGGAGTCGAAATGGAAAACATGAGCTTTCATACAACAAGAAATGTGTGTGGAGCCACCAGAAAATAATACTTCTGTTGAAAGGCCCCCCCCCCCCGCTCCACAAAATATCAAGATTCCTCTTTGTCGTTCTATTTTATTCACATCTGTGTAAAATCCATGGAGAATTAAATCCTTTGGAGTGAAGCAGGAAAACTTTTCCCTCTGTGCTTTTCTCCTGACCACCTGAAGTTTACTCTGCATGAGAATGGAAGGACAGATTAAACAGCTGGGCCCTTGTCTCCTCCCTTACCACCATTATCACTCTCTGCTCCAACAACTACTCCTTTCCCTGATATGCAGAGAAACAATGCTATCAGACCTGGAACTACAAGAAATCAGATGTTTAGGAGGGAAAGTAAATAAACTAATAAATCAATCATTGCCCCTGGGTTGTACATTTTTATTAGTACACAAACTTGATGTATGAACATTACTGGCTACTGTATGTTTATTGTTTATGTAAACAAACATGATCACAATAATAGTATTAAAAGTACTAGCTTAGTCAAGCAAAAATGCCGATGATGTCATATTGATGTCACCACGGTGACCTGAGCCTGGAAAGAAAATTTCCAATGTTGCATGATAGGAAATGTAGGATACAAATTCTTTCAGGTACTTCTGTGTTGTTTTATCTTGAGCAGGCGTAAATACCAGATCAGGTCTCACTCACATAAACTCTCTTCTTTACAGTAAGAAATGCAGAAATATACCTGCAATAGTATAAAAAAAGTAATTAAAAAAGCATTTATCAAAGTATTATCCACTTTGCTGTGTTCAGATTTAAAAAGTTTATGTACAGCAGTGCCAAGCCACAGCAATTCAAAGTTTCTATTCATGCTCATTTAAAGCCTCTTTATTCACATGGCACACTCTTTAAATTTGTGGACATCTGGGCATAAAAGCTTGTGTAATTTAATTATAGGCACGTAAACACTCAAAAACAAACAGAGCCAAGGTGTGAACCATCTCCTGGGAGATGTTGTGCATGTCAACACCAGAGCCTGACCCACACTATTCTGGTATTTCTGGACAGCCATCATGCCTGTTACTCTGCAATCCCTGCGGACACTAATGTCCACCTGCAAGCCAAAAACCTGACTGTCCTTATTTTGAACCCCATGTTTGATGTCTAGAGAACAGCCATGATGGGACCTGTCCTGAGAAGGCATCACAGCTGCTGGGTCAGGTGAAGGGCGCTTCACCTTAGGGGCATGGAGAACAAGGGCAGGTGAGAGACCTGTTTCTGGGTCTGTCTGGGACAGTTGTATTCGGCTGTCCTGATAATTCAGTTTATGGATGTCCCATCATGTCCCATTTTGCTGTTTGTCTCTTTCAGTGCATGTATGCATCTGTGAGACTGCATGAAAACATGTCGAGACTTTTCAAGGGGCCAACCATAGATCATGCAGCTCCGCAGGCAGCCAGATGCCCTTCTACAAGATGCTAACATCGGAAATCCATCCACAAGAATGGAGGTTACATTGGAGACAACTGGCCACCGGTCATTAGTCTCCCTCCCCCTAACAAAAACTTCCCTCTGTCAAGGTATCCTCATTCTGTTTTTTATTAGGTAACTTTAGATGGATTGTTTTCATATCCATTTGCAGGGAAGGGGCAAGGAAAGTGCCCTATGCACTGCAACCCGCTGTTACTGAATGTAAAATGACAGAATGAATAACTGCTGTGGTGAAATCAATAAAAATAGGACATGATTTTGGATAATTTAATGTAGCCACAAGAGGACACAAGCCAGTGTCTTGTTGTGCCGGTCCAAAGCCCGGATAAATACAGAGTTTTGTGTCAGGAAGGGCATCTGACGTAAAACTTTTGCCAGATCAAAAATGCAAACCAAACCTATGACTTCCATACCGGATCGGGTGAGGCCAGGGTTAACAACGACCGCCATCGGTGTTGTTGAGAGTGTGGAAAAGAGGTGAAGAAGCGTGTACAGGTGGGGTGGAACAAGTGGAGAAAAGTGTCTAGTGTGATGTGTGATCAGGAATAAGTACGTCACAGGGACAGCACATGTTCAAGGTTTTGGAGATAAAGTCAGAGAGGCCAGACTGAGATGGTTTGGACATGTCCAGAGGAGAGATAGTGAATATATTGGTAGAAGGATGCTGAGTTTTGAACTGCCAGGCAGGAGGCCTAGAGGAAGACCAAAAAAATATGAATAGATAAAAGCTCAAAATGAATTCAAACTACAGTGGCTTGTGAAGTATTTTCACCCCTTGAACTTTTCCACAGTTTGCAATGTTACAAATACAAAAACAAAAAAAAAATCTCATTGGAACTTCGTGTGAAAGACCAACGCAAAGTGGCACACGGTTGTGATGTACAGTTGTGAAAATTATGCATGATTTAAAAGTTTGGGTTTTTTTCTTACAAATAAAGAAGTGAAAAATGAGGATGATGCTGTCATCATCATTCTCTGAGGCATTAGTGTGTTCAGAGTGATCCACAGTGTTAACTTTTTCACTGAACAGTGTTTTGCCTTAAGGCCAAAAAATTTAATTTTTTGGCACTTCTTCCATGTGTTTGCAGTTTGAAGCTGCTCTAAAACTTTAACCTTGACCTGTCTGAAGTGTTCCTTGGACAGCATGATGCTGTTTTTTCTCCCCAGCATTCTCTTAACAAACCTCTAAGTCCATTACAGAACAGTTGTGTTTGTACTGAGATCAGATTATTTACTCTATTTAGTTACTCTAGCTACTTATCTAGTCATTGGGTCAACATTACATTCAACAATCATCAGGCAACTTCTGAAGGCAATTGGTTGCACTCAGAAAAGAAACAGTGGGCTACTTTTGCACACTGCTCTTTTCAATATTACTTTCTTCGTACTTCAGAGTTGCATGCCACTATCTGTTGTTCTATTACATGTTCTATTACATTATGAAACATACTTAAATATATATAAATTCAAGGGGCATGATTACTTTTCCAAAACATTGAATACAAAGCTGTTTTTTTTCTCCCTCAAGTCTTTCGAGCCAAAGATTGTGGGAAAGAGATTTGTTTCATGTGAAGTGCAGAAGAAAACGAAGCCCTCGTCTTCCGACTGCACACTTTTGTTGAATGTGAAGACATCGCCCACAGCGTGCATCCACATTCACTTGAAACAAATGACGCCTCACCACTTTAACTCTTTGCTCATCTTTCATCAGCATGGCAGTCATCAATTAGGTAGGCTCATTTTCACTTCTTCCCCTCTCTCTTCTCGTGTTCGACAGGATCTCAACACCCTTCATCTCAGCCACGGTGGATTTGCGCGAGGGTGGCTGTCACAATGAGCCAGAGAGAGCCGCCCCCCCAATCTCCAGTCCTGTGGAGATTAGAGTTGTCACTCTAATTACCTAAAACACTATTTTCCCTCTCTACCTCTGTTGCTACTAGGCACCCTCTCTCTAATAATTATTACTTTTTAGTAATTTCACTATTATTTGTCTCTTTGTCCATCATTTGTAGCCGTAAGCCAATAAAAGGAGCTACCTTCCAACTGTGCAAGAGTCAATCAGAGTGAGTCACAGAGCCCCAGATGCCCTACAGGAAACCATGGAAAAAGGGGAAACTGTCATTATTTACAAGTTACTGAGCTGGATGCCCTCATTTAAGGCTTTGTTCCTGCTTTTTCTAATTGTAAAGTTAAATAAAAGATAATTCCGACCCATGAAAATTGTCCTTAATGCACAGATCACTTAAAATTTTAACTTGTTTTCCTTGTGGGCCTAATAAGACTGGAGTCTATTAAGATTACTTTTTCCACTAATAACTATTTCACCTGTTAGACAAGCTAACACAAAGAATCCACTGAGCTTCTTCATAGTATCAGTGCTGTCAATTAAACAGACATTTTCCTCTTTATTAGTGCTTGAGTAACAACACTCAGTAGCCTGTTTTTTAATAAACCTAGAACAGTGCTACATCTACTTTAATGAATACTGTAGTGTTCAATATACAGATCCAAAACAAGTCATCAGTCAGCTAAAAGGCAAACACATACCATGCAACTGTTTGACTCAAATGCAACAAATCATTTCTGATCAGCTGCCTAAAATGTAGGGTTTGGAAAATTTTTTCATTTAAAACAAGAGACAGGAAGTTAATCATCACACCTTTATGCCATTTATCTTAAATGTCATTTTGATGCTAATGATGTAATGCTAATCTGTAAAACCGCATATTACAGTTGTATGAAAAAGTTTGGGCACCCCTGATAATTTTCAAGATTTTACTTTTATACATCAGTAGTTGTTTGGTTGTGCTACTTCAGTTGATATAGCAGATGAACACAAAGATATGTCAGAAGTGAAATAAAGTTTATAGGATTTACAAAAAGTGTGCAATATATACAAAAAGGATTCTGGTTGTGTTCTTCTGCATGAAGAATTTAAGCAGTGTTTGGGGTTGTTGTCTTGTTGATGTATGCAGTATTTAATATTCTTTACATTATATGCAAGAATCTGCTGATGCTGACTGGAATCCTGAGATCTTCAACTTTAACAAGATTGCCAGTACCTTCACCGTCCACACAGCCCCACAGCATGATGGGAACACCACCAATTTTACTGTGGGTAGCAAGTGTTTGTCTTCGAAGGTTGTGTATTTCATTCGCCCTGCATGCCCCTCAAATAACTTAATTTTAGTTTCATCAGTCCACAGCACCTTATTCCAAAATGAGGCTGACTTGTCCAAATTTGGGTTAGAAGACCTGAAGCGAGTCTGCTTGGGGCATTTGTGCAGAAAAGGCTTCTTCCGCATTACTCTCCCATTCAGCATCTCCTTGTGCGAAGTTTGCTGAATAGTTGACTGATGCATAGTGATATCATCTGCAGTGAGTTCATGTTGTGGGTTTTTGGAGCTGGTCTGTGTGTTGAGTTTGACTGTTCTCACCATCTTTATCTGCTTATCACAGATTTTTCTTGGTCTGCCACTCCGGGCCTCAACCTGTGGTCTTCCATTCCTTCACCATGTTCCTCACTGAATAAACTGAAATTTCTGAGCTAGGTGTTTTTATCCTCCTCCGAAACCATGAAGCTGAACAATCTTTGCTTTCAGGTCATTTGACAGTACTTTTGAGGCTCCCATGTTTCCACTCTTCAGAGAAAATGCAAAGAGGAGAACAACCTGTATTTCGCCACCTTAAATTTGTCATGACTAGCTTAACCTGTCTATGTAGCTCAAGGGTCAATGAGCTTACCAAAAACATTTTGTTCCAATAATTAAAGGTATTCAAATCAATAAAACAACAAGGAAGCCCAGATTTATGCACCTGTTCACTTTTCTTTATAATTATTGCACACTTTATGTAAATCCTATAAACCTCATTCCACTTCTCAAATATCACTGTGTTCATCTGCTATATGATATATTTAATTGAAACTGCAACCAGTGATTTATAAAGAAAATCTTGAAAATTATCATTTACATCACCTGCCTAGTGCTGCTGCTGTGCAAAATATAATTACATTTAGCATCATTAATGATACAAACCACTATGAGCTAACACATAAATGAGCCTATCCTACAGTAGAGCTGCCATAAAAGAGAAAAGATGCTTGTATATCACCCACACACACATCTATTATCATCTGCTCTGTGGACCATCAAAGTCACACAAGGCTGCTACAACCCTTCCTGCTCTGAGGCCCAATCCAGTAAAGCTAAATCTAGTCCATGCTCAGCTTATGTCCATCTGCCTCTGGACATTTGTCTAACATTTGTCTTAGAAAGTGTACCCCATTCCTCTCAAAATCCTGTTTCTCTACCACTTTTAGCATTTTAACTGGCACTTCTGAGTGCTCCCATATTGCTTTTGCCAGGAGGAAGAAGAAAGTGGTTCTTCTGCCCAAGCCTTCTCCCCTCACTCAGTCTTTTTATCTCCCTTTGCTAATTCACGGTTGGTTTTGTTTCTCTTTGTGTGTGCAGGTTGCAAAGACAAAGATGGATATCTAGAAACCGTATGGGACATTAAGCCAATGATGAAAACAGGGAAGATGGAGGACAGAGCATTGATGACACCTTTAGTGACCTTTTTTCTTTGACCATTTATCTGAGAAGTCTTAACAACTCAGTTGGTAGAGGCGGAGCTGACCTCACCATCACAGAGTTTCTCCTGATGAATCGACCATTATCCTCTGTCCTTTTTTTCCTCTAATGACCAGCTTTCATCCCTTAAAAGCCTTACAGAATAAAGGAAAAGACTAACAACATTTGTACTTCATTTTGACTCTTTCTACTTCCATTCTGGATTTATGAGCTGCATTTGTTGCGTTGATCTACTCAAAATGAACACTGCTGTGTTTGAGTACATTTTAAGTAGAACATCATTTTGTTAGCAAGGACAGTTTGCCATGAAATTATTCCTGGCTTGCGGACAATAATATATTGTGTGTGTGTTTGCCTGTGCTTTCCTGTGAGGGCCGTGTGGGAACTGTGTCGTACTGTAGAGGCTGGCTGTAATCATATCTTTTGTGATCCAATCCAATTTGTGAAGTGCTTATTATTCACTAAGACGCAAAGCCTCATCCATCACAGGACTGACAGCGACAATTCATCCTACACTTTGTTGTGAGTATTGTTGCTTTTCTTGCCTTATATCTCCCCAGCAGACCCCACTTCTATTTCCCCACACCCTGCCTCCATGGCCACTTTCTCATTCTAGCTCCAAACTAAAGTTAAATGACAGATTTCTGCTTATCTTTTGCCTGTAAATACTGTTAAATGAATGTGGAAAAAGAAGAAGGGCATAATGACAAAGTTATGAGGCCACAAAATATGGTAATTACAGCCAACATGCTGCGAAAGTAACGATACAACTAGAATTGTGAGATGCGTAATGATTATCCAAAGCTCAGGGGGTACAGCAATGAATTGAAAATGCCAAGTGTGGTATAAACCCACAGGCTATAGATGGCTTTGAGTAGAAGCTCCTTTGCAGAAGCATAATGTGATAATTTACTGTTGTGAATTAGTATCAGGGCAATTTTTGGTGATTTGGCTATTTGTACTGAGAGATGGCAGAAGGCTTGTGAGACAGGTAGGTGCAAGTGAAACCTCCAGCAAATTCTGAGAAGATACCGTAGGTTAACACTGCATATGTAGCCATAACATCAGCAGTTGTGGGACAGAGGGATTAATGCTGCAGGAGACCCAAACCCACCACATCTGACCTCTCTGCACGCTAAAAACAACAAGGAAAGAGACACACTCACAGAACAATAACACGGTGGACGATTTCACAAAAGCAATAGATGTGATTGATCTGAGGTTCTAAAGGTATAAATATTTATATTTTAAATTATTGTTGTTGGTGGTGGTTCTTTGTTGAAGGATATAGAATAACACAATATTGAATGGCTAATTACCGGTATGTACAGACACACCTCAGGAGAAAATCAGTGGGAAATGATGATGATAATGCTGTCCTCTGTGTGTAATTAGAAGAAAAGGATGTCAGATGTTATGAGGTTATGAGTAACTTCTGTGAAATAAATGCAGTTTGGTAATGTTTTTTCTGTATATATTTGCAAATTCTGTATTTTTCTCACTCGTTCAGATTTTGAGAGATGGGTTGAAAAGCTGCAACGTTTGTGGCCAGATTGGATCAAAGTTTGATTACAAGTATAGACTGTAAATCTGGATCTCCCAGACAAACACATGAAAAATAATGCATTTCACAATTTTTGCCACCACAGAAGCCATGCTAACAGGTTTGGAAGCATGGCCTTCAGAAAAGTTTCAGTTTTATAGTATGAATCTATTCATTTTTTATGGATTTTCATCAGTAAATAATGTTTGTTAAAAAAATCCAAAAAAGTCAAACATGGTCAAGCTTAAATTAATATTTTTCAGTCTAATCCTAAGTAAATAAGTATAAAAAATATGAATCAAGAAAAAGTTGATTGCCAATTAATCATTTAATATCACCAGTCCCATCTCAGTGAAAAAGATTTAGATCTGTCAGAAATCCTGGGTAATGGTTGAAGGGATTTTTAGACTCACTGCAAAAGTTTTTTGTGTATTAGGGAAAATGTTGAAAAACAGAATGTTACAGAAAGTGAAAAAATATATATGAATGTATCTGTTAACTGAATCTCCACCAGTATTTATTGGGTCTATTCCTGTCATGCACCAACCTCCCGTGTTATTCTGTATAAATCCATCAAGTGGATACTGCATAATCCCGCTCACAGACCAACCAATTAACCAAAAACCGTGGGTGACAAGAAAACCCCATGTGGAAGGTAGCATATTTAAAATACAATTTTTGCATTTAAGTTAATTATTTGTCATTAATGATCAATCAATTATAGAAATAAGTAAGGTGTCTCTAATAATATAACATGTTACTGAGCACACAAATTGGTGCTCCATCGTCTGTAGATTTCTGTTCCACAAAGATGCTACATGCCACAGCAGCATTAGAGCCTCAAACAAATAGATGTCATTCCAAAATGTGTTTCAGTGGAGGCTGACTTTCTCCCACACATATGCATATTTACTATGGCCACACGCTATACTGTATGCCCTGATGCAACCCGTCATCACCACAATTCTTTGCACATGCTTGAGGTGGGCGATAACAAATAGTACAATTGCAGTAAGGTATGCATGATTTTAGGGAAAGCTGCTGTGCAGTGAAACTTAAATATAATGTTTTTGTCTATTTTTCACCACAAATACATTTGCTGCTGAAAATGTCCAAGCAGAAAAAGTATTCTAACCACACTTATTCAATTGTACTGTTTTTGGAAGGGCAGGGGAGAGGGAGAGATGGTGTTAAAAAGACAGCTAATTATCTCAGGTATGCTGTGTTGAAGTCATCGCTCTCTCTTATACTACGGTGTGCTGGACCTGCCGGTCTGAGGGCCACATACTGAAGACTGTTAGCTGAAATGCTTGTCGATCATTAGCTCTCTAAAGAAAATCATCAGGGTTCCATCACTTTGGAGCCCACACAGTTTAGCAGAAAATTTTTTAATATTAAAATTCTAAGATAAAATGTCTGATCTACTAGTCTGATCACAATGAATGCTAAGAGTCGCAAAACTCTGGGTTACTTGGTAACCACTGTCCTCTGAGTGCCAAGACTGACTCCTCATCAGAGTCATTCAAAAACAAGTGTCTATCCACAATAGTCAGAATGGGACGCTGTGCATGCTTTAGAGCAGGATTTTTTTATTCTGAGAAACACATTCTTTTCATTTGTTAGCTGGGGACACAAAACGTACATTTGGAGCATTTCTCTAGCCAGAGAACGATAGTTACAACAAAAAATAAAATGAATGTTAACACCTCAAGTCAGAAACCTTCCAGCTGTGATTATAACTGAGAAGAATCAGGAGGTTGCCATGCTAGGGGGGTGCATTTGTCTAAAAATAATTCTTAGCCTTTTGCCGATCACAAATGAGTCAGAAACTCTTCGGGACAGTGGCTCAGAGGGACAAATAAACCATTGCAGACTAACAGTCTGCTTCTTTTTTCAGCATGTGACCACCAAATAAAGGGAATCTGGTGTGAAATGGCGCAATTATGTCTGGTGTGTTATAGCTTGTTAAGCATGTTTGTTCTGCTGTTGCCAGGTAGAGGTGCTCAGTGTGATCCGGTCAGGTGGGGGGGGGCAATGAATTTTGCTACAGGACCCACTGGGGACACCTGACACACTACATTAGCCGGCCCTGTGCTTCTCTGATACTTTCAGTCTGCTTTCTGTCCATCAAATTCACATATGTGTACACACACACACACACACACACACACACACACACACACACACACACACACACACACACACACACACACACACACACACACACACACACACACACACACACACACACACACACACACACACACACACAAATAATGACACCCATGTAACACTCACACACAATCCCCGAGGACAACACTTTGTGGTACACCAAGAGAAGTGTTGCTTTGCTGTTAAAAATGTGCCTGACCGGTGATGATCGTGTTAGCTGTTAACATCCTGTCTCTCCAAATCATCACCTTGCAGCAGCCTTATGTTCATAATCCCAGAGAAGCAATTGAAACAGATCTCTCCTAATTTTTGCATTGCAAGACAACATATCTGAAAAAGATCTCTGGATTATTGTATAGAATTTCCTATTTACGTTCTTTTATCCTTACTGACACTGATCTTAAATTATATCTCTGCAAATTTTCACATTTCTCAGGCTTCAGTCTGCAAGACGATGAAGTCCACATGTGACTTTATATGCACAATGGAGCAGTGGCATCTCATTTAGGTTACCTGATGTGAGTCCCACAGAACTCTTTTGGGCGAAAATGTACAATTGAAACCTTAAAAACTGACCTGAATGCTCCTTTTTTTAAAAAGAGCTTTCTCTATATTCTTCTAAATCCAGCCACATTTAGACTGACATAACTCTGAAAATTGCATATTGTGATTGAAGCTCATTTTGTTTCACTAAAAAACCCCCCATAAAATGTCTAAAACTATTATCTGGGACACACGAACCTGCACCGAGGAAGCTCCATTGAGCTCTCAATCGTCACTACACAACGTAACCGCCTTCTCTTTTTACACACCTCCTGTTTCAATCCCTCTGTCAGTCTTTTCCTTAAGCACTCCTCCACCCTTTTGTGCCTCAGTCTCATCTGTGGGTTTTCTTCCCTAATGTGTAACCCCCCTTCCCCCTCCCCGTTTCCCCTGGATGTCGCTGCACAAGACAACGACAACTAGAACCTTCAAAGAGGGGACTCAGAAATAGCTTTTATGTTTCTCGCTCGTGTAAATGAATCAAAGCGATTACACACCAACAAAGTAGCAGCCCCCTCCCCATCATTCATCCACTTCCTTCCCTTAGTCCTCATAAAACTTCAGACAGGCTCCGAAACCCTGACAGACAAATACAAAATTCATCAAGCTGATGAACAACAGCAAAATAACACTCTTCAATTCTTAATTAGCTGAGAAAATGGGAAGGGAGGTTTGACTAAGACAACAGCAACAGCAGTAAGGAGGAAGGAAGGAAAGAGAAATAAATAGAATACAATATGGGCTTTGCACGGAGGCTTCTTCATGAAAGAAAAGATACATTTGGATGATGACATGTGCCAGTGTTAACAAGCAGCCTTTTTGGAGCACCTAGTAAGTTGAGGGGCATTTTTTTGACGTAAGAGGCAGCAAAAAGGGCTGCATTTCCATTATAATTATATATATAATTAAAAATAGTGGAGTGTCACAGGGTGCTACCTGTGTTGGCTAAGATGCGCGCCCCTCGCCATGCTAACAGATGAGCAGAAGAAAAAGCTTCTTTCAGCGCCAAAACAAAGATTCCGAATAGAGGATCACTGCTGTGACAGAGAATGGCACAGTCCCACTGCTCTATATGTCAACCAGAGAAAATATCATGGTCGCATTAGTGGCACCCCTCCTGCTGTCAGAAACAATGATGTTCCCTAAGAAGGTATTGTTAGACTGTGGAGATGGAATTCATTTATTTCAGAGGAGAAAATATTTGCAGATCTTTGCATGTACCTGAGATTTAAGACTTTTAAATTCTGAAGTATTAGTTGGCACTGGGCCCATTGATACCCAACCTGGCAGGCAGTAGATCCTGGTTAAGCCTAGTGTTTACTGAATCAAACTCATGGCTGGAATACAAAATGTCTTCCTTTGAACAACCGTGAAACCAGGGTAAACACAGTGGAGAGAGAAACTAATTGAGAGCTTCTGCACAGTCAAAAATAACCTCATAATTTAGGCCAAAACTGCGTGATTATGGTCAAACAACAAGCAGCGAATGAGCTCACCCCCAGCAGTGACTAATCGGGTGTTTGCCCTCGTTTTAAATATGTATGTGTAATGATGCTGTGTCTGTGTTTATCGTGGAGCAGAAGTATGACTTATGAACACCTCAGCATACTTTTCCAGCGTGATGCGTCCTCTCTCTGTATTGCGCCTTGTTCCCATGTGTCCGGAAAGCACCTGACTGGCACACTTACATTCTACTGGCATCATTTCAGTCGTGGCTCTCTCTGTGCCAGCCACCACAATAGTAGGCTAACTGTGGAGAGCTGGAATCTCCTAGAGAGAGACTGATTGCCTTGGGAATGCCACTTGGCTCTTCCTGCCTTTTGGACCAGAACCTGACTTTATCCCTAAGAATAATGTGATGCTGTTTTTAATAAGAATTCCATGATAAATAAAGCAGAACCTTGTTGGTTTTAGCGATACATGAAAAGCCAATCAGTATTTTTTTTTTTTACAAAGCTCCTTCTTTCTTTCTCCACTGTGTTATCCATTTTGTATAAGAATACAATTTTGTGAACATTCAGATCAAACAATGATGACTCCTTCCCTCCCCCAGACCCCAGACTGAAGCCCCCTGTTCCTACCTGAGGGGAAACGTTCGATGACAGGCTGGTTGTCCACCTGTAGAGTGGCGTTTCCACCACTGCGAGTAAATCGCACCACATGGTACTTGCCATCGCTCACCATCACCGCGCTCTCCTCGATGATTATGTCGTCCGTTCCCACGTTGAAGATCACGCCGATCTTTCCCCGTTCCTGTAGACAGACGATGACAGACACTGTGAGAGGAAGGCAACATCACAAACACTCTTTGAACAACAAAGGACTATTAGTAACCTTACAATAACTCTGTTGGTGTAAATCAAATAACCCCTAACCATAACTTAACTTAACCTGGTTTATGTCATGGTCTCCATAGGATTTATTTTGAACCTTTCTTCTTTGGAGCAGCAGTAAATTAGTCCACTAGGTCTAGGGTTAGGGACCGAAGGGTGATAGTTTCAAAGCCCATGTAGATCAAAAACTTTTAAAATCTTTTTTTAAAATTTTATATACTTATTATGATCCCTGAAGGAAAATTAAGATGGGAGACTCGAGTATCTTTGTTAATGAAATGCATGCATATACTGTATATATATAGCGTGTGTGTGTGTGTGTGTGTGTGTGTGTGTGTGTGTGTGTTTGTGTGTACATTAGTGTCTACAGGCCCTTGTAATACACACAAACACACACAAGGGGGCCTGTAAGCATGCAACGGGATGTAGAGTGGCGGGCAGCTCCTTGTTGGTGTGCCCCAAATGAGCAACTTGTGAGGGGGATGGCGCCTTGCTCAAAGGGGCCTTGGCAGTGCTCTGGAGGTGAGCTGACACCTCCCACTGTCAGCTCTCACTCTGGGTGTTTTTGGGTGGAAGTGGGAATCGAACCGCCCAACTACGAACATTGGACAACCGGCTCTACCGCTAGCCCCTTTTGGAATGTTTTCAACAGGCTGATGTTGGACCCCAGGAGGTTACCAGCTAACAATACATCATTACAATTATATCAGCATGCTGATGGTCACATTTCACCACACTGCCTTACGGAGTATGGCTTGTATGATGACAAATTTTTCAATTTCATTGCAGATATCAAGATACCGAGTCACCAAACGTCATTGTCTGTACGTTTCATGACACTAGAAGCATCAGAACTCACATCAATCTGCTAAAGAACTGAAAACTTCTTGAGGACTCAAACACCTTTAGTATCAATCTGGTGATCTTCTCCCCTTTCCCTTCTATTTCTGTTGATGGTTGCCCACTGCTTTACGTTTATAACAGTCAACCACTTACTTACGCTGTGGTTGCTATAGTCACTCACAAGAAAGGTCGAAGTCATTTATGGAGTTATTGTTTACCGGGGAGGCATAGAGCAAGGTAAGAGTGAGGGAAGCAGACTGCATGCATAGAAACCTCCATTACAGACAATGTCTCTGTCAGGCAGTAAATCTTCAGTTACAGTTTTACGTTCCACATCCAGGTTAGAATCAGTCCCAACTGTCCTTTTGTCCACAGTGTTGACAGAAATGCTTGTTTATTGCCGCTTCAGGTTCAGCCTATTTACACAGGAGGGTCACGTTTTCACGCTGCTATCTGCCCATTGCAGAAAAAACTTCATTGATTCCATTATATCATTAGCTATGTGCTTTTATTTTTTACACCTTCCACATGCTGAGATATTCAAAGGTGAACGTGTGGCTTTTGCTGGCGGCAGTTTTCCATTATTCATGGATGATTAACCATTTAAAAAAAGGAAAACAAACCATACTAATGTTAACAGAACTTAAAATAGCAAGTTAATTAAGTAAATAAGTGCAGAGGTTGTGCAGTAAGTTAATGAGCGGTATAATCACAACCAAATGTATGTGCATTCCAACCATTCTTTTGAGCTGTATGAAGTGGTTACAGAATTCAGCCGGGGCCATGGTATGGCCATGCACTGATGACAGATACAATTAGAATATTAATTAAGCATTTACTATGAGGGTGCAAGTGGAAGTGTTGGTGACCGTGATTAATGGCATAGAGTAATCCACAGAAAATAAGAGAATGTTGAGCACCAGAACAAACAAGTGATGTGGAGGTGTAACAGGAAACACACGCAGCTGAGCATCTTCCAAATGCAGATCATAACTATGTTACACTAGACCTTGACGGTATGCTCAAAAGATGATTTCTTTGTGCAAAGATGTTTCAAGGTCTCAAATAGCAAAGTGCTTTTCTTCCTCTTTGGTGTTTAATCAATTGATTCATGTAATAGACTGACCCTTACGGTCTCTCTGCCCACTCTCCACATGCATGCTTATATCTAATATTGATTCTAAGAAGTAAATACTAAAACGGTTAGAAAGCGTTTAGCCAGATTCACGTGAATGAAAATTTAATCAAAGCTTTGAATAGAGATACCCTTGAGAGCAGCAGAAGAAATACTAAATGGACAGGGTGATCAGGATGATTTTGGGACCACCTCTCTCTTGGCCAAAGCAATAGAAAGCTTAGAATAATCATGATACTGTTGCCTGGAGAATTAATTTAATTTACCAGAGCAAAGAATCCTTGCTATTACAACTCAAAAGCAGGAGAGTGAATTTGAGTGATATTTACAGAGAGATTAGCATTTGTGTTCTGCAACATTAGGATTCTTCCTGGTGTTAGGGGAATGTATTGAACCATTTAGGTTGGGAAGCCGCTGGGAACCAGTGCTTTTTTAAAAATGATTATAGTGTAGTGCTAATGACATTTTAATAGCCATTTCCCTTAAGCGAACATATCTCTGGAAACAGAAGGAGTGGAGAACTCTTTGAATGACTGGGAGCACTCAAGCCTGCAACAGTAAAATGAAGGACTGGTAGGTAACTGACAATAAGCCCTGGCTGCTCTTTAAACACCACTGCTTCTAAACGGCTGCTTAGCAGCCCTTCATCTCTTGCAGCTGTCGGCTAATGTCAGGAGTAAGAATGCCATGTTTTTGGTCTTTTCTCCACAGGTTAGCTCATCTTACATTTCTCTCTGAGGGACAGTGGTGTAGGTAGGGGGGTCTGCACAGAGCTGCGCTGTATAATGCACATTAAATAAAATCTGATTACAAAATCAAGTGCCTCAGGAGGACAGTGTCCATCAGTGACTGTCCATCAATGAGCTTCAGTGGCAGAGGTTTGGTTGGAAATACCTACAAAATGGAGTAAGTTTCTACTGAAATCATAAAAAGCTTTACTTTTATCTCAGATTTAATATTATTGGGATTACTAACGCACCAACTTGCTCTCCTTGACAAAATATCGAGGAAAATCATGAAAAGTATTCTTTTTCCACAGAGCAGAAATTGCTGATCAGTGTCTGACACAACAGTTATTTGAACGGTTGTCAAATAACCGTTGTTATTGTATTTCTGCTGCCAGAGAAAAGTGTGTAATCCTTTCATTAGAGTCACTCTGTCCTTTTTCTGAAAGACAAAGAACATCGTATTTGTAATTCTGTGCAGCACACACAGATAAGAAAGAGTGGTGCTGGAGTATGGAAAGCATTTCCGAATGAAATTTTTCAACATGACCTTGCAATGTGTGAGAGCGTGTAAATTTGTTGGTGGGAGTGGAATGACAATGAGGCAGCATCAGAACGAGGCTGCAGTTGCATATGGCTATACAGTACAACCTCAGCGGACTCTCACTGTTTACATTGTGCAGAAAGGAAGAGGCAGTGAAGGAGAAGGAAAAGCAAAAGGCCGAGACAAACACCATGTGATAAAAGGTCTTGGGGAATCTTGATGAGCCTCCAGGGTCTCTAGATGCTGCCAGTTCAGAGTTCTTTTTGAAAAAGCTAAAATCTTCTCTTCTTGTTTCACACACTGATTGTCTGCTAAAAAGAGGAGGCTCGACAAAGAGGGTGAATGTGAATCTAGTTCGACAGTCCCATCATAATTCTTCTTTTTCATCTCCCAACATGTTTCTCCCTTGATCTATTTGCATTTCCTCAATGTCTGTTTGCATTTCTGTCACAAATCAAGATTCAGGAGCAACAAACAGGAAAACAATACAGAGTAAAAACAACAGCAATGCCGCTGCTGATTGCTGACCAGTTTGAGAATTTTCCGAGGCTGATGATTTGGTTTGACAGATTTCATATTAATAGACCTGTGGGTGATGGTAAATGAAAACTATTTGTTAGCTTCTTTATTATTTCCCCGCTAATGATCTATCACAGCCTGTATCTGCTGCACTTGTTGTACCAGTGTAAGCACGCAGAGCTGTGGTAATTATAAGCTTATGAATCTGCCCATACAGCAGCATGAACAGAGCAGCCACTGATAAATAGATTTTTACTGGACGCCAAACGAAAAGCAATCGCTCCCATCATGGTTCTGTGGGCACACCCATCACCATGGTTACGTCACGCAGTTTAAAGCAGCTTAATATTTCATAACATGTTACAGCTGGAGCAAGTATTTGCCCTGATATGGCCTATATCACATGCTATCTCCACACATCCCCTTTTTAAGGTAATAATGACTCTATAATTCTAATCATCTTGTCAACATGTAAGCATAATGCCTTTAAGAGGAGCATGTGGGGGGTCTGCTTAAAGAGCAGTATAGCTGGGCTAATCTTCCACTCTGAACTGCAGTGTTATGTAAGACGTAGCGGGCTGTTGCATAACATATAGGAGCCTTACTGGCTAAAATGTCAACCGTCCATTCACCTACCGTCTTCAGAGTGTCTTTGATTGGCCAGATAGCTATTTTACAGCATAATGGCTGATAGCGAGTGCTCAGAGTTCACGTCTTCCCTTCCTAATATTCTCCATAAGTGACAAGAATCATGCACACGGATCTACATGTACGTCAGTTTGATTTAGTTGATGCAGGCCAAAAAGAGGAGGGTGAAGACAAGACAGTCAGTGAAGAGATGATATGCCATCTCTCTGGCGGCTCAGCCGACTCATTTGTATGTGTTTAGTGAGATCTCTTGTAGTCACCTTGAAAGACTTACCCTATCTCCTCATCTTAATAGGAATTTATCTCTCAGTCCCACCCTCCTTCCTTCTCCCTTCCCCTTACTCTTCGTTTCTTTGCTCTCTTTCAGCATCACCGGTCAGAGATACTTTCTTTCCTTCTTTGAAAATGGACAGACGGCCACCCTCATATTGAATCAGATCTCATTACAAACTTGGTGGGTCAGACAGATGTGGTGCTGTTGTGTGTGTGTGTGTTTGTGTGTATGTGTGGGGAGGGGGGCGTATTTCAATCCCATCTGAGTATGAGTCACGCTGAGTTTCCCCATTTGTCCTGGAGAACACAAAGAGCAGCAGTGAGCCAAAACAATGCAGGGGGCCCGTCTCCACCCTCAAGAGGAAAAACCCTCTATGTAAAGCCATACTGTACATACTGAGTGCACCACCGAGACTGTTGATGGATGGGCTCCTTCAGCAGAATGACCATCAGAACTGGAGTGGACCTGAATCCCACCCGACCTACCCCTTTTCACTGTAAACACACACACACACACACACACACACACACACACACACACACACACACACCTAGATGCAAACATGAGTGCGTCCTTCAGGTAGGTCACGCTGTGCACTGACACACCTCATGTTCTTATTTATTAAATGCAGAGAGCTGATCGACACACACACGCACACGCACACACACACACACACACACACACACACACACACACACACACACACACACACACACACACACACACACATACGGTCTGCAAAATGCATACTAATGTGTGGCCTCAATGCCTTTCAGACTATGTTAATGTAATCACCATATTCTAAAATGGGAGAAGTAATCACCATTTGTCTTTAGGTCATATGCTACAGCTAATAATGCTTCTCTGTAAAAGTATGAATTGTCAAGGAAATGTGCAATGATTGCAGAGATAGTAAAAAACCACTTATTAAGTCTGACATTGAGCATGAACTTAAACTAATTATGTTTTCCGCTACATGCAAACAGCAAACGGAACTGTTGACGCAACACATACTATTATCGCCTTATTAAAGTAATGGGGTCACCATGGTAAAGCATGACAAGAATGCTTTAAAAAAAGTTCTTTGTTTGCATTTTGAAAAAGTTCTGCAACATTTCCTTGTAGTTGGTGTTATAACCTTTCAAAATCAACCTTCCATTTTCTTTACCGTAGAGGTGGTGAAGAAAATGCACAACCGAGGACCTTTAATAAGCAAACAGAGTTTGCAGAACAAACAAAAGCAGATAGTCTGACATTGTTTGTAGATTGGGTGAAAGATGGAGACAACTATTACTCTCTAACTGACAAGGAGAAAGAAACTTCAGAATTAGGTGAAAATACTCTGCGGGTTCATCTCTCGCAGTGACCTCTTTCAAAAGGCACAAGATGTATTGAAAAAAGTGATTAGAGATTCATTTTTCATTTCATGGAGCAGCAGGTGAAGCAGTGACCTAAGTTAAACTTTAGCTGATTAATTTAATATCTTCCTCAAGGGCATTTTGAGAAGACACAATTACCACCTTACCTATGGCTAACAACCCTCATTGATTATACAAAAGCATCTCCCTGCACCTTTGCTTTAGGTGCACTTTGTGCATTTTCTTCAAGCTTTTGCAGTTGACACCTTACAGAATTTTATTGTCAAATTAGCATTATGCTAGAATCTACATTTCTCCAGCAGATAGAAAAGGTGCATTTGACAAGTTGCTAAGGTGAAATCACTACATTTGTCAATGCAAACATGGTTCATTGTGGGAGCCTCTCCAAGTTACCACTGAGATAGATGGAAGACAGAGCAGATAACGCAGAGACGAAAAATGTAGGAACAAGAAAACACATAAGTATGAAAAAGAAGAAGTGACAATACAGTGATATGATGAAACAGAGAGTAATAAGACGGGGAAGTTAGAAGACGGTGAAATAGTGCAGGTGAATTGCTTGAGGCGAAGCCAGAAAATAATCTCTTTAAGCCCATATGCTGGCAACGATTTGCCAGTTTTAGTCACTTAATAACATTTCCCATCCATGCAGTTTCATCCTTCTTATCTGTTTGTGTTCAACAATTCTTTCTCTTTACCTACTCTGCATAATCCTTTATCAATTGACTAAACATTAAGATATGGCAGCAATCCATATATCTGCCACCAAAATAATTAGACTGGCAGTCTTTCTAGGAACAAAATGGAACAGTAGCTGATGACCCAAAGACATTTCATTGGTGCCAGTAAATGTGAAGTAAACAAAAACACCAGTATTTCACTTCAATATGAATTAGAATTACAGTCAGTAATGAAACTGTAGGTCCTAATCAAGTGAAGTTGAAATGGCAATTCAGTCATTACAACAAAGACATGCAACACGTCTTCCATGACTATTTCTCTAACTTTGAATTGTGCCTTTTCTGTGCTTTTTTGCGCCCCCCCCCATTTTCCTAATCTCCTATCTCCTAACCAGTTCTCTCCCTCCCCAGAGGCTCATTACTGTGTTGACAGGAGTTACTAACCTGGTTTTGGAAGAATCCCATTGATCCATACTCTCCTGTGAGTGATCAGAGGGGAGGGAGCTGATACCCAGAGTGCTCTCTGGCTGATGGTAGATGATACAAAAACTTAAAATGAAATAGTTTTGTAGAACATCTCTGCCTGACAGTTTAAATCTACTCAGCAAACTGTGAAATGAGATAGTGGAGTCCTTGAATGTTGAGCTTAATCTGTCTTTGCGAAGTTAACTTTGCACAATAATAATCCCCTCTGACATTGTATGGGTTAATTCTGTGGCATTAACTTTTTTTTTTTGTCTTCCTTGCTTGAATGAGACCAAAAACAGATTGTCAGCACTTTGTTTTTCTTTGTCCTAAAAATGACAACACCTCATATTTTTAAAGTAAAGTCAGAAATGTGTCACTGAGCTGTCATGTACTTGAACAACACTACATATCTCATTTAGACCATACATTAAAATTTATACAGTTTGGGTATCTTATCTGAAGATGATTGAAAAAGTACCAATGATCAGGTTAACTTCATCTAAACCTGAATGCTGTCTGAGATTCTCCAGCAGGGTTTTCTTCCTCCGCCTCATAAAACTCCGGCTCATCATGTTCATCAGATTCAACGGAGACTTCTTCGGCAGTCGCCATTGCCACCGCGGTCTTGTTTTGAGCTGATTGGGTAGGGGATGACGTATTTCCGCTTTTCACAGTACACGTTCCCAGTTGAGAACGTGTACTGTGATAGGTTTCCTTCTTTGACGAACACTGCGTGTGGCCAATTGCATTTTACTTATTACTCGAGTAAGAGTAATAAGTATGAAAGAATTCTAGTATTTGAGTGAGGTAAAAATCCTCAGAATCTGTACTTAAGTACAGTACTTAAGTAAATTTACTCCGTTACTTTCCACCACTGCGGATTGAAACCACTTTCGTGAGGTAGTTTCAAATCACATTTAGGGGAGGCAGTGGCTCAGCGATAAAGTTGACCTATGATCCAAGATCGGCGGTTCGATTCCCGCTCCCGCCCAGACACCCAGAGGGTGAGCTGACAGTGGCAGGTGTCAGCTCACCTCCAGAGCACTGCCGAGGCGCCTTGTGCAAGGCACCGTCCCCTATACAAGCTGCTCATTTGGGGGTGCACCTGGTTGGAGCTGCCCACCACTCTACCTCCCACTGTATTTAATTTGCATGTCTACAGGCCCCCTTGTGTGTAGTTGTGCTTGCATCAGGGGCCCATATACAGAATATGCTGTATATATGCATGTGTATCAGTTATGAGTGGAAAAGATAATGCCTCCATTGTGAGATCAATTAATTATGTTTCTTCTTCTAGACAGATGTGTCTCAGTCTGAATAGTTCCAAACACACCGATCGGTTTTGACTGTCCGTGACGTCACTCTGCACGACGCAAGAGCCACTGCACGTTCAGAACGTGGATGACACCTCTGGTCTTACATTGTTGCTACGGCAACTTGTCAGGTCTGCCAATATTGTGGCCCAATATTGTGGCCCACAAAGAGCAAGATCCCATTTGGACACTTCATAAAACCAGTGTGGACAGTTAGCCATAAAAGTTACTAGTGTGTGTGTGTCTGTATGTTATCTGCAACAACCTGTTCCAAACTGTTGAGAAGAAGTGAGGGAGACAGTTGGCTGAAATGGAAAAGAATGGCTATGACCTTATTCCTAGTCTATTTTCTGTTTTCTTCATTGTTTTCTGCTTTCCGTCCTCAAGGCCTAATCTTTCTTCTCCAATTTTATTTCTTTTCTGCAAAACCGCAGAACAAATTCATTAAAAAAAAAGATCAGTTAAGTTTTAATTGCTTTCCTATTCTTTCTTTGTGGTTCTGAACTACCTGACGGAAATTATCAATGATGCATTATGGGGAGTTTTCCACCGGTTGAATGGAGCAATTTTCTTGTAATGATAATAAATGAAGTTGACATGTCAGACAGAAGATCCAGAAACACAGAGAGAGAATACTAGAGGGGGCAAGGCGGTGCCATGGCCACAATGGACACCTGATTATGAGTTTAAAACATTAACTGTATGTTATTTATTGCTTTATAACACATTCTGTCAACCTAGCTATACATCTCTATGATTTCAGGGATCTAAATCTTGTCTCATTTCACTGTTTCAGGGCACAGAATGCCCACTGGAGTGATTTACAGTACAGTTACCCGTGCCAAAAACCAAGGATGTCTTACTTTAAATCAAGTGAACTATTACTGCACACAGTGTGCCAAGATGTCTCCATTTTTACACTTCATGACATGAACTCATGAATGACATGAATTTTCATAAAATGCATCCAAAAATAAGCAAACAAGCAATTAAACGGGAATACAAGCAATTACTTTGACCTAAAATGCCTTAACAGATTTTAATGGGGACTAAGTTAGATGATAAGTTAAGAAAATAGGTGTTACTCTCAATATGGATCCAGATTCTGTTCCTACAGTTTCCAGTTCAAATGACCCCCCTCCCCCTCTCTCCCCCACGGCTGTCGAGCACACCCGTTAATATTTCTCCTTTGCTAAACTGAGCAAACATGGATAAAGTGAACACAATCTCTTTTTTTCTGTCCCTGGCTGTGTGCCTTGTTGTCTTTTCATCCTTTTCCTGTCTGTCCCGAGCCGCTGTCGAGATCACTGCTGGTTAACCAACACACACGGCACGCATGTTTTCAAGCAGAGGGATAAATCTGGCAGCGTAATCCTTTTCTGGTGTATGCCTTTCTACATCGGTCTGTGTAGTTCATCAGAAACACCTGTGCAATCCTTTCCAACTAGCCTCCAGTAAACCTCCGCACTGACATTATGCCAGTATCCAACATTATACTGGGAATTATACTGAGATTCGACTCATCCTCACCCGTTTCATCCAATTTAATGAGGATGGAAGCGTTTGGAGGTCGTGGCCATGAGCCCCCAGCCTCAGATCAAGTGTTTTAGTTGCAGAGACCTCCTTTAACCAAACTTGATCCATATCTTTCAAGCTGATCACTAATCAAAAAAGCACCAATAGTGGTTATGGTGTTTTGATTGGAGTTCATTGAAAGGTGGCTGATGTGCTATTTTGACACAGATTCTCTGCAGTGTTCAATCTTATAACACCCTTTGCTGCATGAACAAATACTGCCAAACCTTATAACTCTCTGTTCAGACTTTAACCAGAAAATAAAGACGATAAAATCTGAATAATGACTGAGTGTTTCCCATAACTTGGGGTGTTACACTGTGTGGGATTTATAACGTACCTGAAAAGTGGATTCCTTACCCTGTAAATCACTGCAAGGATGGACGACACTATTTACGTTGGTGATGGTTAGTGAATGGATTTGTAATGACTATAAATATTTTGTGGTGTCAGCTCATTCAGAATTTTACTCAGACACTCACATCAATAAAAACACCGGGTTTGAATTACACACATTTAACAATAGAGTCTTCTTAGAAAAGATTAATAAAAAAGATATTTCCTCTCAGGCGCATAAAATTTGACTCACAGTTAGGAAATAAAGTGTTTTATAAATTCATCTACTCTAAGTTCTGAAGATGTTACTCAAAGGGAAAAGAAAACCAGACAATAACCTCAAAAAGTACTGAAATCAGGGTTATACTAATTCATTGCTCTAGATAGTCCATCCAACTTCTTGTAAACAAGACAATTGTAATCGTCTTTTGTGCCTTGCGGGTCACAGGTCTGATGGAACCTTTCCCAAATGGCTACAGGTGAAAGTCGGGGTACATCCCAGATAAGACACAAGCTCAGCGTGTGGCCACACGAAAGACAAATACACACACAACTTTTGAAAATTCGGTGTGTCGAATTCACCTAAGCTGCATGTTTGTGGATGTTGGAGGGAGCCGGGGAACCCAAAGAGAACCCACACAGACACAGGGAGAACATGCAAACTCTGCACAGAAAGGAATCAAACTCGGAACCTTTTTGCTGTGAGGGCACAGCGCTACCCACCATTCTGCCAACTCTAGTTAGTTACAGCTACTAGGATTTAGATCAACTGCTCGCTGAATTCCAAAGAGGAAAATAAAAATTCTATGAAATACTGAATTATATATGGAGATAGTCACAAATGCTATAAGAATCTTATGTACTGTATTTCTTTTAAATATCAGCTAATGATTTTATTTAGTCTCAGGGCTGAGAATCATATACTGTGCTTGTCTACAGTGCCTTGCGAAAGTATTGGCCCCCCAAAAACTTGTTGACATTTTGCCACATTTCAGGCTTCAAACTTAAAGATAACAAACTGAAAATATTTTTCAAGAATCAACAACATGTGAGACACAATCGTGAAGTGGAACCACATTTATTCAACATTTTATATTGTGTTTACAAATAAAAAACTGAAAAGTGGCAAAATTTCAAAAAGTCCTTGAGGGGGCCAATACTTTCGCAAGGCACTGTATACTATACTGCAGGAAATCAGAGAAAATGATTAGTAATTAAATGGATGAAAAACTCTGCCCCAACCTTCCCCCTGTGTTCTCCAGTGGCCAATGCTTTCACAATTATACATGATGTGAATTGAAAAAAGAACATGCATGTAGCAACGACTCCGAGCAGAAGCTCATACATTAATATCTCATTCTGATCACACAATGAGAGCACGGATGTGTCATTTTGCTGAAGCAGAGGTAAACACAGCATGCAGTTGCTCAGAATAACAGTATATCTTCACAAGTGGCAATGACAAAATTTATCAAAAAGCAGAGAAGACTGGGTGGGACTCTTGTTTACAAGGTGGCTTCACATTATTTGAAGAGAAGAAAGCTTCACGCCCCGTCTCTCTCTGAAATGTAGAGCAAGATGTTTTCTTTCTAACCCAATCTAGACAAGATACAGGGTGACAGGGCAAGACCTGCGAAACACACATAGCTGACAACCTGCCCACATCTTCCACATAATGGACAATTATTGCGTTAACAAATGCTGCTAATTAAAAATATATATATAAAACGTCGTGTGGCAGATGTCCATCGAGTGTTAATGATGAATATAATTCCAGCTGTCTCTCTAATTCTAGCTGTAAACCCATTTGTATTTAAGACACACATTTCATTTATGTGTTTTCCTCCCCCCAAATGATAACGATTGATTCATTTAATTTTTGTAATTAGATTTTAATTTTCCATCAAATTAAACTACATAACTGCAATGTTTTTTATCAAGTAGAATAAATGAAGCAATTTGTGTATGTTTTGTTAAAGGAAACAGAATAATTTTTTTTTTTTTGTATATTTCACATGTATATAATACATATATCATACAAACAGCAAATTTTTATTACATTCACTTCATATGTAATAACCCAATGAAGCCATATCATTTATCTACAAAGTTAATCAGAATAAAGTTGCTTTCCAATTTCAGGAGTGAGCCAACTGCACAATTTATATGGAATGTGATCTCGTCTGGTCCACTTAAATCTAATATGCCGGTATGTGACCCCTGCTGAAGTGATGGCAGGGTGAACAATTAGATAGGAATTCAAAGGTACCGAAGTAGCGGATGCTTCAGCAAGAGTCCTCTCATATTTGAGGCCCCACAAGCAGTAAAGAATGGTGAGATGAATTCATAATAAATGATATATTAGTTATGTGTACGTGGTATCCTAGGAAAGTAGTGGTGTTCTTTTGTACAACAAAACAGCTCTACATATCAGACGTTTAAGACACAATTATTGGAGTGAAGTGGATAATGCCTTGGACCCCCTGATCTTCAGCAATCTTAATGGGCCACCAGCCCGTGGAAACCCATTTGGATATAGCATCGGTTAGCCAAGCTACTGTCGGTGTAATCTGGTCTAGTTTCTGTGTCAGTATCTTTGCTAACATCACTAAAGACGCGAAAGGATGCCTCAAAGTTGTTTTGCAAATGAACTGGTTGTGACGTGGGATCAGATTACTTGGCTCAACTCAAATCTGGAGAAAGCTTTTAACGTCAATAAGGACCATCATGCTTCCCCTGTCTATTCCATTCACATGTAAATTAGAAACAGTGATGGAATTACAGGATAAAACTGAAGTTCAAGCATAAATGCTTGAAATTGTTACAAATGCATCATATTCAACAGCAATATGGATTTTTAAAAAAAGGCTTTGGCTCTGACTTTCCATATCTGTTCATTTCAAAATGTCACTGTTTCAAAAATATATAATCAAGTCACAGTTAAGATCCATTTTTTCCACTTTCAAGTCTCTCCAGGAGGTAACCATTGCAACATTTCCTTGAGCTTCAGTGCACCTTTAATACCAGGTCTCACTTCATTATGGGCTGCAGGTACTTCATTGATTTTCTTAAACTCTCAGCTAAATCGGCAGATATTTCCCTTTGAATCACACATGTGAGCGGTCAGCTGGTCAGGTGAGACCTTGCTCCCCCCCGAGCAGGTGATAAATGCTGTCGCCTCACCAGGCAGAGGTGTTCTTCTTTCTTATGCTGCGTCACCATAGCAACCCTACTGTGCCAGCTTGGAGTGCCACAGCCATGACCTGTAAGTGTGATGAATCATGCACCAAGAAAATAATATTGAACGCTCATTGTTGAATCTGTGTGTTTTGTCTCTTTTTTTTAAAATAAATTGAAAGCTGCATTTGTGAACTTTATTGAAACAGTCCCACCGAATATCCTCTATGGAAGAACAAATAAAACTGGAGGATGACGAATGACTTTACACGTCAATCTGATTGTGCTGCCAATGAACAATTTAACACAACTGTCAGATCACACAACAGCCTCTCTCTAAAGCATGTGTACACAAATACACAAAGCCCACATGCAAACACATCTGTTTCCCACTTCAGCACAGAGCAATACGTACTTTCAAAATGCCATTTTCCATCTTTGACAAAAATCAATCTTGTAAGGTGGAAGGTAGAAGTGGGGGAAAATAAACCAATATTTTTCTTTTTTTTTTTTGGATAAAACCTTTTAAATAAATCCACCTATTTTATCCACAAATCGAACTTTAAAAATTTCATTTCATTTCTTTTTTCTTATATAAGAAATCCCACCTCCCACCTGGTTGTGTACCCTGCTTCTGGCTGACCTGTGATTTCCCTGCCAGTGGGCCCACTGAAAGGATGCCAGAGTTAACTGTGTGTACATAAGCACATGTGACCAGTGTGGTCATGAAACAGATGGGGAGATGGAGGCAAAAGCGTGAAGGTCAGTGAGTGGTCACTTCCCTCTGGTCTCTCACACACAGACAGGTAAAAGTCGTGGGTGTGTTGATAAATGGTTGTAAGCATATAAAGTGAGTCAAATGAACAGAGGGTCAGGACTAATTACAAAGAGTTCATCCAAACATGCACAAGAATACATGGCACATATACATGTACACACACACGCACGCACGCACGCACGCACACACGCACACACGCACACACGCACACACGCACACACGCACACACACACACACACACACACACACACACACACACACACACACAGATTTATGAGGCTTTGTTGTTGGTTATTTACAAGAGGTGCTCTGCTCTATTTACTGTCCATAACAGCAAACTCTTGGCCTTGTTTAACGCTGCTGAGCCAGAACCACTTACTGTACTCTCAGGGTCTCTATGTCTGTGTGTGTGTGTGTGTGTGTGTGTGTGTGTGTGTGTGTGTGTGTGTGTCTGTGTGTGTGTGTGTGTGTGTTGCACACACCTTACAGATACATAATGCTACTCCTTATAAATCCATGATGACAAAATGTCAGCACTTACTCACTCTCACCAATGGCATGTGTCGCTTGCTTCACACATCTGAGGTGTATAAACAAAAAAACAACAACAAAAACAACAACAACAACACACACATCAGGATGGGAGTTCTAAGAGCTGAAATCTAAAAATAAAAGCATACATTATATATCAACACCTTCCTCTTCTCTGGCTTGCGTCAGAGACGAGTGTGGGGGCTCAGATGGAATACTCTCCCCTGCCTGCCTTTCTAAAAACCCTAAGCAGGAGCCTCATCGCCCAATCAAGCAGGCAAACCCTCCACAGACGACGTACCTCATCACTCCCCTAAATAAATGACCTGAGCAGAGGCGGAGGGATGATGGGGGGGGGGGTGCAGAGGAGAGAGGATGATGAGACGGAGGGTAAAGTGAGTAAATTAGATGAGCAGGGGATGCAAAGGCTGAAGGACACTGAAAGTAAAACGTATTGCTTTTTTTTAAACTTTCATTTGGTCTAATTGAACATCCACAAATACCCATGATTTAGACTCTTAAATGAACATTCACCTTCAAACTGCTTCACATCTCGGCACTAAATGAAAAGGAATGACATTTTAAAGTGAGAGAAGTATAGCAGCGCTTTAACCTTGAATCAGTCAAATGAGAAAACACCTGGATGTCACAGAAGTCAGTGTTCTAGCCATCCTGTTATGGCTATGACCTCATTGTTCAAAGTTATTAATGGTCTTACAGTATTTAAAGCGAAATAGGCTCTCAGTTTAAGTAGCTTTCATTATTATTGGATGATGGCTGTCTTTCCTGTAAATACAAGAACAAAAGTTGGTACCTGTTGATCTCAAGGGGAAATGAAGGACACTGTTCACAGTGTTTATTAAAACAACAGTACACCATGAATTCTCTTAGCTTGATGTTTGTTTATTGGTACTCCTGTTTTTTTATTTTTTTTTATGCACCCTTCTCACTTCATTTCCTCACAGGACATCTATTCAGGTAATATTTGCTGCCCCCTGTGGTCAATTTATGACAATGCAGCCCCACTGTGATCAGAGTGCAAATCAAAAGGAGTGGCCGGTCTCATCTGCCAAATAGAATCAAAAAGTAAAAACAGCCATGAGGGATTGTTCTGGAAAACTCACTCTTATCAATAAATACTTAAATACGTCTAAAAAACAGTAATTATTCATATTGCATAAAAAAATTGACAATGGTAAATGACTTAAGGTTAACGTATGATTGAGATTAGATGCAACTAAAGAGGGGTGGAAAGACAATTAAGTGATGAACTATAGGTTATGAATAATGAGAAAAACACATTCATTCTTCAGCCCGATGGGGTTTTTTTTTAATTTAAATTTTTGCAACAAATGCTTAAGACTATTTTATTTTGCTGGATGATCAGAAACTTTTAGTTTAAGTGTTGATTACTGTCAGATGTATTTTGAATGTTCTCTGTTCTTCTGCATGTATTTGGGGCTGTCAGATTGACAAAATTCACGTGAATCTAGCGATTTCTCTTGATATCCTCCTCACACGGCAACCCTGAAGGAGATGCAGAGGAGGTAAAGACAAATAGAGAAACTCTTCTTCGTCTCTCTGCCCTTGGATTGGGATCATGTAAAACATATGAGCATGCATGCAGAAAATTTGACAAGTGATTTTCTCCATGTATTCAGACAAACAAACACAAATGTGATGATGGGATATAGCCAAATGTGCGCTGCAGTAGGATGTTCCACATACAACATGAGAATATTACAACCGCGTGTCATGCCCAGATTCAGGGCAAAAGCATTGTGCATGCTCGTTACTGACATCCAGCAGTAATTAAACCAGAGATCCATGAAATCCTACTATTCCACAACGTCTTTTGTACATCTGTGAAAACACCATAGGTCATGCTTGGATGATAATGGTGTAGCTACAGTGTGCAGTACTATATATGTTGGAGCAGAAAAATAATAAAAAGCCACAGGGAAAACTAAGGTTAGCCACAATCCAGTCAATGGTTCTTTATGACAAGTGGCAGGGCTGAAGATGAGGCATAAATTGACAACAATCAGGTACACAGATGATGGAACTGTGAACTGCACAAGCTCAGGTTTGAGTGACAGAAAAAGATGGGATGAGAAAAGATGTTAACGAGAGTTAACAAACTGAGAATTGCTGCTAATCTATCAGATGTGTCTCAGCAGAGTAATGTGGCTTTGTGTGTGTATGTGTGTATGGTATCCGTGTGTGTGTGTGTGTGTGTGTGTGTGTGTGTGTGTGTGTGTGTGTACATGTCTGCCTGTGTGTGTTTGTGTGTGTGTGTGTGTGTGTGTGTGGGTTGGCAGAAGAAAATGTAGACTTCAGTGTAAATTCTCAACTATTTTACACACATTCCCCAACCTCTTCCTGAGTTTTTGCACACTGGACTTCTACATTTTAGAATAGTTCTGGGTAGAGAGGTGGATTAGCTCATTGTCTTTTATTTGTCACCAGACTCAGAAAGTCAACATGAGTATTTCAAGATGTTTTCTTTAATATCTTTATCCTGATATAAGCACCATTTCTCAAAAGAAGAGAAAAATTACTACATTATTACCTACGAAGGTGAACAACTTCTTACAAATCCAGATAAGGATGAAGTTCCTTCAACATAAAACACATTTAACTGGAGGTGGATCCAGATTATAGTGTATATCCTATTTGATTTCAACGCATATAGTGGTTACATTGGTATACCAGTTCCTCTAATTTCTGAAGAGAAAATCTCCAAAAAATAACAAACTGTTATGTTATTATGAATATTGTAATAACATAACAATATTGTCAATATTGTAATATTGACATCACTATACTTATTATCTATTATATATAGATACATATAAAACCTGTACTGTAATTGTAAGATGTTTGGGCCCTTTTGTATGGTCGGACTTTATCATTGCAGTGGGTTAATTTTCATATTAGCTTTTTAGATCTGAAGGAAAATACATCTGATATATCATAACATTTCTATATTATCTCTGATTATGTAGAAACTAAGTTAAACAATTCCTTCAGGGGGATTAAATTTAAGAGTTAATCTGGATACATAAATGGATCCCAGAAGATTTTCACATCGTTGCTGTGACAGTTCCTTTAATTTCTAAAGACAAAAATGTCTATAAAATAACACACAGTTTTAATATTTATACTGTAGGTATGACTGCATATATTGTGGTGCAAATCCAGATAATGAATCACATAAATAGTGGTAAGGGATGTGTATGGTTGCAGCACCTTTAGAGTCTGACTGTCTGGCTGTGGTCGAGGTGTTGACTCCATTCACTGTAATTCTAATAATTGAATTGCTACTTTGCCGTCTTTTAAATCAATTATAAGACAGTGTCAAAGCAATTCAACACTGTGGCCTTTGAGGTACTGAAAGGCTTGCCATATCTTATACAGTGTTTCGTGTTTCTCTGAGAGTTTATTTATTTAAATTTCTTGAAAGCTTTAAAGAACAAGCTCTTAAAGATACACACATGCACTGCTGTATTCTTGTCCTACTTGTAAGCAGCTGACATATTGAGGCGAAGTCTAATGGAAAAGTTTAAGATAAGTGTGGAAAGGAGTATTTATGTAGCTGGAGGCGCAAACTGAGCAAAAAGTGAACACCAATGGAACGGAGAAGGATGCAAACAGACAAGAAGTCAATGAGTGGAAATCATGGCTGCACTTTGCTCCCCCTCGCATCCATGCAGAAACAAACTTTTCCTTAGCTTGTTAATTGTGGCAGCATTGGCAGACTTGTGTGTCTCTTTCACATTAATCTATTTCCTAATTACAGAGTAGAAGGAAAATACAGAACTGCTTCAGCCCAAATTTCTCCTAATGAGCATTTTCTCTCTCTGTCCAACCATCCCATCTGCCTTGCTTTCGCCTACCGCCCCTGTGTCTGCTTTAACAACCAATTTTTTTTACAAACATCAGAAATATTAGAAAAATAGAAAAACTAAAGATGTGCATATTGATCAGATGATTAATATGAATAAACGTGTTTATTCAATTGATTGGTCATAAGAAAACTTGTTTTTTTTTTGTGAATAATTCTTTTTTAGTTTTACCTAAAGCTCTTAATGGTTACAAAACCAAGTGTCAAGTGAAGAAAAAATATGCTTTACTAATTGCCCAGTGGAGAAATTCTATTTCACATATATGTGAAATTCTATATTCCAGTGACCAGTTCATACTCTGGCCCACTCTGTTCAATTAAACAACACATTTTCTTCTGCCGTCACATCCTCCTCATCAGAACACCTTTCTGCGCTGATTAGGCATTCATTCTTTTTCTATTGCATTATTTAGGTCATTAATTGTACTGCAAAGAAAAAAAAAATCTGTTTGCATTCCTCTCCCTCATTTACATGCCTACTAAATGAAAATTTGCATAAACACTACCCTGCTGGAAATTGTCTCCCTGCTCCTCTTTGTTCTTGTTATTGTTTACATCTCTGATGAACTCTGTCCTCTTCTATTTATCTCTCTCAGAGCCTCTGTCTCGGTCACTCCCCTTATTTCGTTTCTTTTCCCTGCATTGTAAACATTAAATAATTACTCATCTGCATCTCACTCAGATACAGACGTAACATTCATGCACCGCTAATGATACTTCCCATAGCGTTCTGTGCAATTTTAATTTGGAAACATGCATTCCTGGAGGATTTTTCATCTTTGCTACAGATCTCATCCGACTTCAACGGACTGAATAGACATTCTGTTAGTGAATATGGATTTTCTGTGTCAGGGTGCACCGTATAGCACATTCCGTTTAATAAACACAGACCTCGATGGATGATGATGAGTGTGTGTGCGAGTGTGTGTCTATGATCTCTGACTGCATCATGGAGATTGATTACTGCGGCACTGATCAAGGCAGCTGATTTGATAGGGCAGTGTGTGTCTCTCAGGGTGGGTCGAGTGCTTCACCGAGAGGTTTTACATGTCAGAGGCTCCTAGTATGTGCTTCAGACTTGGCTCCTCTGTTGTGTCCTGACCAAAAGCGTCAGGCTGAGGAGAAGAAGCAGGGGAGAAAATAAAAGTGATCGCTGCTCCTGCTTTAAATCTTCATGAAAGGCAAATTTCAAAAAGCACATGTAGAAAAGTTATGATGCACTTATTATGGCAGCAGAGTATAAAAAAACAAGATAGTTAGTGTTCTCGTCGGACTTCGCTTCAATAGATAGATAGATAGATAGATAGATAGATAGATAGATAGATAGATAGATAGATAGATAGATAGATAGATAGATAGATAGATAGATAGATAGATAGATAGATAGATAGATAGATAGATAGATACTTTATTAATCCCGGAGGAAATTGCATATATCCACTGCTCAGGCATTACATAATGAATAAATACTGGATAAAAAAAACCGAAACACTGACACCAAAGGACATAACACAAGACATACACTACACTAGCAGACACATGTAGCATTAACAGGACATGTATCACTAAATTATCACTAAAATATAAACAGTATAAAATAAAAATAAAATAAAATAATGTAAATAAAATAAAAAATGCAAGTGCAAATTAGCAGGAGGCCCACATGGTGGGGACAAGGTAAACACACACACTCACCTATACTGTGTATTTGCAGGCGATGACAAGTCCAAGAAGAAAAATAAAACTATTTCCAGATAACCAAGATGGCTCAGATGCGGCAACCCAAAGTAGGTGTCTTGACAGTGAGTGTTTACAGGTGCACATGTGTAAGCGTCTTCGTTCGCATGTCAGAGATAATATCATTTCATGAGACAGCATGCTATCAGATCACACCGATTTAAAAATGCACCTGCGTAGCATTTTTCCCCTCCAATCTGTGCATGCGAGGTGATTTTTTGCATCCGCCTCTGTGCATAAAAGTGTGTTACATTCAAAGGCTTCCTCCCCTTATCTCTCAATGAGGATTAGAATGCATAAACCAGGCCTGGGGGCTCTGTTCCCCCTATCAGACAACATTCACAATCACTGGACGCAGGCACTGAGCTCTCTATTTAAGGACCTCTCATTTCCAACTCACAGCAATTTAGAAAAGGTAATGGGCCATAGATACATCAACGATTTATTATTGCTACTGCTGGATTATTATTTGTGATAGTCAAAGAAATGGTGAAACAGTCATCATCTGGAGTTCGTTATAACACTTCAACATAAACAACAACTTTGCGTTGAATGTTTTAGGTGGTGTTGTCATTCTGTAGGAAGCTGGTCTCACACTGAAACAAATATCAGCGTTACAAGTGACACTTCAGAACATATGGGGAGGGGAAACAAGTTGTGGGAACACTTGCTAAGGGCTTCTACACAGTGATGTCACAGCTCACTGACACACCCATTGACCCATGTTTGGGCTGTTGTAGCAAAGTCAATGTTTGAGTGGTCAGACATTCACACAGATGTATTCCCTTCTGTCTGGTCTTTAGATTAAATTGATAGATGTGCACAACTTGCAACCTGACTGCATATATAAAATAATGAAATTTTTGTGTGCCTTATTTTTGAAATAAGTGACAACCATTTTTGTAAAGATACCCACATCTATCACAAAAAAATCCAGGCTGTAATCAAATACTAATTTCCCTCTTTGCACACAGAAAACAGTGGATATGTTGGATGGGTTACAGCTCGGGTGATTAATTCATGAGATATTTTTTTAAGGAAAGAGGAAGCATGAATGACGGTTTGTAAGAAATACGACTCATATTTAGAAAATATTGAAGAGTTGTCAATTAGCACTTTTTTCAGAGCTCTTACAGTGTCTTCATAAAATCAATAAATAGAGCACTCATGAGACTTTGGACCCTCGTTTTGTAATGATCTGTCTGCAGTCTGCACAACAGTTCGATACAATAGGAGACTACTGAACTCATTCAGTAACAGGGGAAAGCTCGAGGGATGAAACAAGATGCATTCATAGAGTTGTAATCCCTGCATTCCACCTCCTTCCGGGGCTAAAGTGACCTCGACATCGCTGTTTAGTAGGTAGGTTTAGTAGGTTCTTCCTTGAGCAAATATTGCCCTCCAGTCAGACTGGGGGCATTCAGTGCCCAAGGCAAACAGAAAAAACATTTTAGATGTTTGTTTATATAACATTTTGGTGTGACACACATCTCCAGTGTGACCGTTTTCCTGGAAAGCCAATATTTCCACAACTCCTATTCAAGAAAAGTGAAAAGGGACCGAGAAGAGGTGGAAAACAGTGGCTTTTAGTCCCCCCAGGGAAGACAGAGGTTTTGTGAAGCTGTCTTGGCTGTAAGCAAGGAGGGAAGAAATAGATAAATCCAGTCTTGTTGATGCTGCTTGTCTGGGATACGGCCCTGTCTGATGAATATTTTAGTAGGGATGTAAAACCTTGGTTTGTAGCGTAGTAGACAGACTTATTTTAGTTTGTTATGTATTATGTTTTCAAATCTTTTTATATAACAAGTAAAACTGTCGGAATGACTGATTCGACATCACGGCGTCACTCTTATGCTGCGAAAAGTCAATGTGTTGCATTCTGAAATTGATTGTCTCATAGCATGCTCTCAATATCAACCAAACCCTTGGTTTTCAGGTTCTGTTTCCTAATGTTATCTAATGATTACTACACTCCCTATCAGTCAGAATCAGTCATACTGCAGCAGGCAAGCATTGAGGATATGCTTAGCTAAAAAAAAAGTGCATCCTGTTTTCCGATATAAAAGGAGGTTTTTGATTCCACTTTTCATGCAGAGATATTTCAACCTTGGCTGAGTAGCCATTAATGGGGAGTGAAATGTTTTATTCAGTCTTTATTATGAGTCCCCTGGGAAGCATGGGTCCGGTGATGAATGAACAGCCACCTGGGAAATATTGGAGCTGATGGGAGCCATTGTGGCTCCATTATTCTCAATAAAAGGCAGGTCAATGTGCCTCCCCCCTTTCCTCAATGTGTCATTAATAAGACCTCAGAGAATGGACCAAGGGAACGTCATTAGCTTGGAGATGAGAGGAAAATGCAGTAGTGTCTTGAGAGAAATGCAACGATGTGCTTCTAAACGATACTCATAAGACACGTACTTCTCTGGGTTCGATTTGAGTGAGAGTTCTGTGTTTGTGTTGAACTGACGGAGGAGTTTTGCCAGGAGTTGGTTGGTTTTTCTCTGTCAGTTACTTTCTTCTCCTTAGCTGCATGTTAGTGTGGGTGTGTGTACCTACATGATTGAAACAACACATTTGATGCTTCTCCATACGTTCAAACCCACACAAAGCCATATCCAGGAGTGCATTGTGCGTTGCTATCCAGCCTGTGTTTCTGTTTACAACCCTCGTTGTTTGCAGTTTTTTTTTCCCCCATCGCCTACATGTCAGCACTGGCGGATTGTTTTTCCTTCCACAGCTAGTCTTGTTCATGAGTGGAGATTGGAGTCTTGACCCAATGTCTTCTGTACTGACTCTATCTCCTGCTGGTATCTGGCAGCCGATAATGAAAGCATTTGAAGTCTTCATTGGAGACCTCCTTCACTTCCTGCCTCTTGCCTTGCCCATATCTTTTTTTTTTTAGTGTCATCCAGGATAGCAACCTGTATCCTTCAGTCTCCTACACCCTTAACTGGATTCTCATTGGTGGAAGTGTTCATCTGGTTAAAGTGTTGGCTATCAGGGAGCTTGTTGTCTGTGATGGATTGTTCCATCAGTGCCAGAGCGTAATTCTCTATTCCTGTCCGTATCCTTCCACCAGTCACTCCTTTACTGCATACATGCACTCAGACAACACAACTAAAAGTACAATTTGAAAGGTACCAAGTAAGGATTTTGGAAACCTGCCCTGATGTACTTAGTGAATGTAATAAATTATTCTTCAGATACTGTCTGTAACCAAACCACTCTGCACACAAAGGCCTTTACAAAGCCAAGTTGGCTGATGGGAAGAATCCTCGCTGGGGAGAAGATACCTGCTGCTCCTGTATTGTAGTCTGACTGTGGGGGACGAGAGATGGCGAGAGACAGATCACCTTACAAGCTAAACCCCAGCTGGACTTACGTTTAAGCACTGCACCTGTCTCTGCTACAGAAGGACTACACATTGCTTTGTGTCATGTTTTATGATGGGCTGCTTCCTCATCATGGACACCATTTAATACATCAAGAATGTACAAATGTGTCAATCAAATGGATTGTTTTGGGATGAAAAGACTAAATCACTGAATCACAAAGGCTTTGTGGGACTGTAGATTTTTACAAAATTATTATTATTTAACAGCTTTACTCTTCTTCTTCTTTTCCTTTCGGCTTTTCCCTTCATGATTCGCCACAGCGAATCAATTTCCTCCATCTAACCCTGTCTTCTGCATCCTCTTCTCTCACACCAACTACCTTCATGTCCTCTTTCACTACATCCATAAACCTCCTCTTTGGTCTTCCTCTAGGCCTCCTGCCTGGCAGTTCAAAACTCAGCATCCTTCTACCAATATATTCACTATCTCTCCTCTGGACTTGTCCAAACCATCTCAGTCTCTCTGACTTTATCTCCAAAATCTCTAACATGTGCTGTCCCTCTGATGTACTCTTTCCTGATCCTATCCATCATGGTCACTCCCAAAGAGAACTTCAGCATCTTCATCTCTGCTACCTCCAGCTCTGTCTCCTGTCTTTTCCTCAGTGACACTGTCTCTAGACCAAACAACATCGCTGGTCTCACCACAGTTTTGTACACTTTTCCATTCATTTTAGCTGAAACTCTTCTATCACACATCACACCTGACACTTTCCTCCACCCGTTCCATCCTGCCTGTACACGCTTCTTCACCTCTTTTCCACTCTCCATTGCTCTGGACTGTTGATCCTAAGTACTTAAAATCCTCCACCTTCTTGATCTCTTCTCCCTGTAACCTCACTCTTCCACTTGGTTCCCTCTCATTCACACACATGTACTCTGTCTTACTGCGGCTAACCTTCATTCCTCTCCTTTCCAGGACAAACCTCCACCTCTCTAGTTTCTCCTCCACCTGTTCCCTGCTCTCACTACAGATCACAATGTCATCTTCAAACATCATAGTCCATGGAGATTCCTGTCTAACCTCGTCTGTCAGCCTGTCCATCACCATAGCGAACAAGAAGGGGCTTAGAGCTGATCCCTGATGCAGTCCCACCTCCACCTTGAACTCCTCTTTCACACCTACAGCTCAGGATGAGCAAGTATACCACTATCTGTATCTGTTCAACCAACTGTACTCTGTACTCGGAATGGGAGGGGCTTAAAACGGAAGTGGGTGTGGTTTGACCAGAAATGGGTGGGGCTTAAATCACTACATTATTTTAATTCTAAAATTGATATGGATTGATCACAAGTTTATTTTGAAACTATTTACTGAACAGCCTTGAACTTGAGATACAAATACATGTTTTTGGTCACAAAAGTAATACTATTTACAGAATAAGTTTTTTATGGAACTGAGTCAGAACATGAATATTCTTAAGTCTATGAATGAATATTTGTCAAAGAGCCTCAGAATTGAGATTCAATGCTTTTAATCACAATAGTAAAGGAACTATATATAGAACGAGTAAACACAAAGTGCATTAATGAAGTGGATGCAATAGGAAATTATCAACTACGGAGTATGCATGAACAAGAATTGTTATACTTAACAAAACCTTTATTTTTTTTCTTCTTTTTCAGTATGATTACTTTTAATAATCAAACTGTTTTTTTCCCCCAATTATTTATTTTTAGCACGTAATGTTCTTGCCATTTTTTTTCACATAAAGTTTAACAATGTTGTTTGCGGTGAGTGTATGTGTGTGTGTGTGTGTGTGTGTGTGTGTGCGTATGCGCCCTATGTCTCAGTATAGAAAGTATGGAATTATTAATCTGAACAGAGTTTAGAATAAACAGGTAAAAAAAGACGAGTGGAGGCGGTGGTTAAATGCACGCGTACGTGTAACAAAGAACCAACAACAAGAAAGTTCACCAGGTAACCAAACACCGAAATAGAGGCAAGCTGAAGAAAACCTAAGAAGAAAGAAGTGAGCTACGGTGAAGCCAGCAACAGAGAGATCAGTAAGTGTCTGTGTGTGCCGGAGTGGGACAGGGACAAACTCCGCTCTAATTGCAGTCTGTAGGGAGGGGCAGGAAGTATGTGTGACTGGCCAATCACAGAGCGTGAAAACAGTCAGGATGATTTTCCTTCAGTCCGATCACGAGTATTAACGGGTTTTATTATTTTATTATGGTACTCGTCAAAAATGCGTTATCCGTACCGGATACTCGTATGAAACAAGTATCCGGTTCAACCCTACCTACAGCACACCTCACCACTGTCTTACAGTCCTCATACATGTCCTGCACTGCTCTAACATACTTCTCTGCCACTCCAGAATTCCTCATACAATACCACAGTTCCTCTCTGGACACCCTGTCATAAGCTTTCTCCAGATCTACAAAAACACAATGCAGCTCCTGCTGGCCTTCTCTAACTTCTCTATCAACATCCTCAAAGCAAATACTGCATCTGTAGTACTCTTTTTTGGCATGAAACCATACTGCTGCTCACAAATGCTCACTTCTGCCCTTAGTCTAGCTTAAGCTACTTTTTCCAATAACGTCATTGTATGGCTCATCAGCTTTATTCCTCTGTAGTTGCCACAACTCTGCACATCTCCCTTGTTCTTAAAAATGGGCAACAGCACACTTTTTCTCCATTCCTCAGACATCTTCTCACTATCTAAGATCCTGTTGAACAACCCAGACAAAAACTCTATTGCCACCTCTCTTAGACACTTCCATACTTCCACAGGTATATCATTAAGACTGAGTGCCTTTCCACTCTTTATCCTCTTCAATGCCCTCCTCACTTCATCCTGACTAATCTTTGCTACTTCCTGGGCCTACTACAGTCACCTCTTGTAGTCTTTGCTCTCGCTCATCAACTCTTCAAAGTACTCTTTCCATCTTCCCATCACACTACTGGCACCTGTCAATAGACTTCCATCCCTATCCTTAATCACCCTAACCTGCTGCATGTCCTTCCCATCTCTGTCTCTCTGTCTTGCCAACCTGTATAGATCAGTTTCTCCCTCTTTACTGTCCAACCTAGCACACAAGTCATCATAAGCCCCTTGCTTTACTCTACAGCTATTAATTCTGACTGGACACTTAAAGCATTACTCCTCTAAGCAAAAGCAGAATGAAAATAAGTAGATGGTAGATGAATGTAGATGGTTTCATCTGTAGGCGTGAGTGTGAGCGTAATGAGCTGTTGTCATGTCCGGGGTGCAAACTGTTTCTAAGACAGGCTCCAGCAGACCCGTGACCTGCTATTCTGATAAGTGGATGTAGATGAGACAATTGCGATGGTTACCTCTACAAGATGATGGAGTTTCTATCAAGCAACACTGATGTCATAAAAAGTCTAATGTCACAAAACCAATGTTTCTGAGGTTGTTGTGCAACATTGGAGGTTATTAATGTATTCTCTGGTAAAGGCATAAATAAGCCTTAACAAGACAATATGTTTACAGCTGATAAAGAAGTTCATTTTTATTCCCAAGACATATTCTAGTTTTTTTGAACCAACCAATTATGGCACAATTTATACTTTGACTAAAGAGGTTAATAAAGTCCATTGTGCCTCATAACGAATACGTTCTGATAGCTTCCTTAATTTTGGACTTTCTGGCTGTCAGATCCATCTGCATAGATTACTTCACCCCCGAGAGCGAATCTCTCGATGATTCCACTGATATGGATTCATTCTGCTGCAAAATGAGCCTGTTTTAAAATTGCTGCTGGGAGCAGATAAACCAGGTTTATCTGCAATATCTGACAAATACCACACAGACAAAGTTTCCAAATAACTGGGCAGCGTAGTGGACTATCTACTAGCTAACAGCCAGACAGCTAGTCAGTGGCTAGTAACTGATAACAGGTTTTCCCCATTGATGATGGGTAGAGGCATGTTAACAATCTAATGATAAATAAAAATCTCTTATCCTGACATCCAGACCCCTCTCCATGGCTGGATATCTATTACTGCAGGTTGCCTATGACTGGATGGCATCATTAGGAGGAGACAGTAGGTTAATTAATGAGGCTAAATGCTTTGTAACTGGACTTGGGTAAAGCGGCCACGCTCCCTTGGCGAGATAACACACCATCTCCGTGACGGCATCAGACCCGACCGCGGTGAGCTCAAATGTTTTACTTATGAAATGAGCCCCCTCCACCACAGTCAAAATGCAATTATCATTTGGCTGATATTAAAATACATTTTCTTGCCTGTGGCCAGTCACAATGCTATTTGGAAATTCTCAACTTCATGCAAGGGAACATTAAAAAAAAAAAAGGTTCTTTCTCCATCTCTCTCCTGTCATCCTACTTTTTTGAGGGGGAGTTGGAAAGGAAGAAGGGACGAGCAATGTGAGAGAAGAGGAGGGTGATGATGAAGGGGGAGAGGAGAAGGAGAGGTACGGTAGAAAAAGAGGAGAGGTTCTGGAAGGATGCGATAATGAGGACAGTTAATTCAGAAACAGGGTGTGAGAGGCAGAGATTAGCCTGCGAGCAGGGCGATGCAGTCCACAGATTTTCTGCTCTGAATGACTGTCACCGAGGGCTAAGGGGCTCGGACGGGGTGCCGAGCAACGAGGAGAGGAGCGACAGTTTTTAATTAAGGAAGCGTTTGGGTAAATAAGCATTTCCGGGTTGATGTATGTGACATGGGAGACAGACAGGGATAAATAATGGAGGGAAGGAGGGATAGGAAGATGGAAGGAAAGCTAAAGAGAGCACTGCTGGAAGAAAAGCGAGTTCTTTATGTCAGCCAGCATTTAGCACTAAATTTGGAGTTAACGTATTGTAATTTCTCTTCTATTTACCAATAGCCTTCCATTTAAATGGATGTAATTCTACTGATGTCCATCCTTCACTTTTTCTGCTTTTTATTTTTCTCTTTCAAGTGGTCGAAAATAAGCAGCTGAAAGGAAGCCAGACCAGTCATACTGCTTTCAAAACTCATGATTTCAGAGTAGCAGCATTTTCCAATCTGCTTTAAAAACTTTGACATTTTGATCTTTTCTGAACTCAAAACCAGAATCATGTTGGTTTCAGTAGAGGGAGAAGGCTGTGCAGCACAGTGTGCTTTATTCTATTTAAAAGAGTGGAAATTACAGTATGTTCCGTTCTTACAATTCTGTAATGCTCATATAAAGTGTATAATTTTTTTTCAACCAATATATGACCTTGGAGGGCAAACTAATGCATTGTGTACGTTTCTCCACATCCTTCACTTCATCCCTTTATCTCTAGCTCAATCACCCTCTGCTCCTCTCTGCTTATTGTCCCGAGCCTGTGCCTAGATACAGCTCTTTCATCTTTGTTTTTATCAGTCAGATCAGCGAGGCGCGAGTCCCACTCCGCGCAACTCCTCAAAAAATAAAGTTAAAAAGTCTACCAAATCCAGGCAGATCAATGGATAAGGGTTGGCAGGCCTAGCTAATGGAATGCAGCAAGTGCCCTAGATTAGGATGTTTTCTTTTTCACTGGGCTGTCCTCAAACCACCATGAAGCATCAAGAAATAGTGGTTGGTGGTGGGAGAGGAAGAGGAGGGCAGACTGCTGGTTTGGACCGACAGTCAGGTAGACAGAGAAGAAGAGAGATTTATTTATACCCAATAAAAAAACAAGACAATCTGTTTCTTCTGTGGGTAAGAATAACATCAATGGAAATAATGACACAAATGATTAAATACAATCTCCAGCTGAATCAGACAAATATGTTGGATTAAAAAAATGCAAACTATAGTTCTTTTACGGATCATGTGATCCTGACACAAGAAGATTATTCTCTGTACTACGTTTATTTGCACCGAATGAAACATCGCTGGTGTAACGCTAGCTCAGTGTGTGACAGAAGGTGATTGATGGTTTGTTCTTCTTCTCTGCTCTGAGTGAAAAAATACCACAGACTTTGAGTTGTCTCATTAATTTACAGACATTTTAACAGCTGTAATTGCTAAATGCTACAAGCTGCTTTTCCACATTATGGGTTGCACATCTCCTGTCATACAGATGTCAATACAGTACAGTACAACTCCATAGCACCAATAAAAATGCAAAAGAAGCTAATGTTATTCAGAAGCATTATAGTATCATGTGCATTGATTTGCTTTACATACACAGTAATATTTGGATAATAAAGTGCTTATCCTGGCATTAGTGATGTCCCTCATTGAAAACTCTAACCTGACGACGACGATGATGATGGGCTGATAATGGTTTTGGTAATATCATCAAAGGAAAGGACGCAAAACAGCCATTGTTGTGGAAAAATAAATCAGAAGCTCCATTATTAAAGTATTGCATGTTATTGTGCGCTTGAATGCAAAGCAGAGAGTCTATAAATCAAAGTGAATGTGTGTCTGTAATAATGAATGGCTATGCAGCCAAACCTGCAGAGAGACAGGTATATGAGTATCACGTGCAGCACGAATAGGACAGCACTTAGACAGCTTTTCTGAGAGCACTGGAGTGGAGAGGTGAGTTTGACTGAAGAGACTCGGAGGCACTGAATGATTTACTGCGCTGCTCTGCCCACACAGGAAGACAGCAGGGCGATAGGACGTCCAATGTTTTTTTTTTTTTCTTTTCTGATTATATTTTCGCTAAATAGGATTAGCAAAAACGGTGTATGGTTGGACGCACTCATCCACAGAGAGCCCGGTGGAAGAAGCGAGAAATGCTGTTAAAAGGTGCATCTCTTTTTCATTCCATACATTATCTCGCTGCTAATAGCATTTTCAGATATAACTCAAACAATGAATGCACCATCTCCTCTCCTGCAGTGCTCAGGTGGAGGTAATGTTTGCCTATTCTTGTGAAGGAGACGTCTGTCCTTGCTTAGGGCTCTCAGCTTTTACATACGATATATAAAGGACCTCTATAAAGCAAATACGGTTTGCAGGTTTTTGTACATTTTAAAATCCCATGTTTACTAAAGGCTTGTTAGCTTGAAGAGACACAAAAAGACTTCTAAGTGGGGAGCTGAATGTTGTCCTTTCAGTGACTGAAGCATTGCTGTACATCAATTGAATCTAATTTAAAATTTGGAGATCTGAAAAGTGTTCCAGCACCTCAGTGAGCAACACCACTGGAAATGAGAAAATATTTCAATGGATGGTATTTAAATGGGGATTGGTTGGAAAGCCACCTAAAAAGTTTTAAATCGTGTACATGAATAAAATGTTTATCACAAGTGTATAAAGGTAGAGTAGTTCGAGTGAATTCTAATGAATTCCAAAACCCCCCATTAACTCAGTCATCATTGAATATGTTGAAATGAAATTATGGGGTATATAGCTGGGAAGTTCTAACAATTCTATTTCCTACAATTTTCGAGGGTGTCAAGTGCTTTAAGTTGGGCTCAAAGAACTTCTGCTTCACAGAAAATTATGTTGACTTTTTTTTTTGTGAAGCACCTTCTCACCAAGGTGTGAAGATACTCCAGATTTTGATTAGCTTTCCAATCAAGTAAAATGCTCCACACAGACGAAACCTACATTGTTTGACATCAAGTGATGATGGAAGAAGCAGAGGCAGGGATAGAGAAACAGAAAGTGAAAATTCCTGAGGGAGCTAAAAATGGAAGAACTTGAAAGAGAGCAGATAATGTATGGATAATTTAATTGGGAAATACACTGTCTTTAAATATTGCTGTATTTATTTTATTAATTTGGGTTTCAGTGAAAAATGGTGTCATATTAACGCTGTTAATATGAAAAAATACGCTAAATCTATTACAACCAACAGTAGAATTAATGCATTGGACCAAAAATAACACATAGCAAAAGTTCAGCAATACCTCACCTATGCAGCACAGTACTGTAGTTATGAGCTTTATACGAAGCCTTAAGAACTGTTTTATATAAGAGTGTGTGAAAGTACAAGCTGTGGAATATATCCCCAATATTTTCATATTAATATTATGGAATCCAGATTATTTCCTTTCCAGGGACTTGATCAATAATGAGTGGGTTACAGTATAGAATGCTACTGCTGTGCAGAGATGATAAGATGCTACTCTCAGCTCCTGCCACTGGAATCAGTCAACACAGCTGTCACTAGTGAAATGAACCATTATTCACATTTATATATATGGCCCAGATGGGGATGAGAAATCGTGACCAAATTAAAATTATTGTACTGAAAATTGTCTAATTTTGACCTAATGTTTGTTTCCCAAGTCTTTTTTTAGCCTGATCTGTCTAGTATGATTTGACACACATAAAATCAATTTGCTTTCATTTTTGCTTTTACAGTTGCTTTCTAAGGCTGATTGAGGGATTTTTTTTTTTATCATTCTGTACAGATTACTGTAGTCTTAGTCATTTACTGTAATAATGATGCTAATGAGGTTATTTAAAGCTACAAAGGGAACATCTGAAAATTTAAACCTGACATTGAAGGTGACATGCACACATTTAAATCCGGAATTAAGTTATTTTAAGCTGAGAAATGTAAATTGGTCTTCCGTGATGATAGGCAAATGAAGTACAAAGTGAAAAATATACAGCAGGATAACAACAAATCTGACACAATTATGCTTTGGACATAATTTCCTGCTTCAAAGTGACCATTTATAGACAGAAGGTGCATGACTTTAAAAAGATAATGAATAGTATGTTGATCATGTTTGACAAAGTCACGGCTGTGACAATGCCTCTACTCAACATTGATTTGTAAGTATTATGTTCCTTCTATACTATATTCCTCTATGAAACCATTTCAACTTCATGTTTTTGCTGATTATCTTTGTTTGAGAATAAAAAAACCAAACCATTTTCATCCTCCCAGCAAGCTTTTTTAAAAACATGTACACCACCATTGATCTGCACGACCTCCAAGGTACTGCACACCTCATTTATCCATTATTTTAGGTCAGGAATGTAGGGCGGCTCCATCCTGCCCTCAACTCTCTCCGTGGTTATCATCATGACACAAAACAAGCCTCCGGTCTTGTTTAATGACTGGTTAGGAGTTAGACAGGGCGGACGGGAACCCCTTTGGTCCTGTTGTGTTCGTTCTTTGGGGAGTGCTTCTGTCAGCGCTACGAGGAAGGGGCAACACTCTGACACAGCAGAATCACAGACAACTAAATTTACATGTAAAGCATTTAGCAGAGGCTCTTATTCAAAATGACTCCTACTGATACAGCAGTTTGGAGGAATTTGTAAATTGTATGTGATGGTTGAGTAATTATACAGACTCCAGGGGACAAAGGTTTCAAACTCAATTTCTTCCCAGGCCACATCAGCATTTTAGCTACCCTCAGAAAGCTGATGTAAACGTGAGGCTTAATAAACATATGTACTTGCTTTCATGTCACACAAGTGCATATGCTAGGTGCTATTTGCTTTTCTTATCAAGATCAAAATAAGCTTTATCATTTTACAGACGGGGATATTTATGTAGGGATCTACGCAGACAATAAAGCCATGGAATGACAAAATGTACAGAAAATAAATCAAAAAAAGTGCCATAAAAGTTAATAAAATACTATTCTCAAACAAAAACCCACCCATAGAGAGTTCATACATTAAAAAAACAAAACAAAACAAAAAAAAACAGAGAAATCACTTTCCATTTTATAATTCCTTCCAGGGCCAAGTGATGAATTTTTAAGTTTATTTAGTCTACTCTCCCTACCTGAGGGTAACAGCTGGTAGAATCTGGGATGGATCTGTTACCATCCTACTGACTCGCCTTAAGGTAGCCTCTTGGTAAGTCAACTGCAAGGAAGTATGCTTTGTACTCGCGACAATCCTCCATGTAGTCCTTGGGCTTGTTCAGACTGGCCGCCAATATCAGATTTTCAGCCCATCCAGATTGATATTAGATGTCTCTTTTGTAGTCTAAACAGTCACATAACACATGAAATCTGATTTTTGCAAGAGGGATTGAAACCACATTTGGGAGGTAGTTTCATATCAGATATGGACAGATGAGTCTCAGTCTGAACAGCTCCAAACACACCGATTGGATATAGCGGTCTATGACATCATATCCACGATGCGAGAGCAAGGTGCCTGAAGGAAGAGCACTAAATATTCTTATCCAACAGCAGAACTTGAAGAAGTCTCTTGGATGAAAGGTGAAACTTCCTCAACAAACGTTCGTAAAGTCCAGTGGATTGATTTAAACAGCTTTGGATAACCATGACCTGGATAAATGAGAACCTACACAGACATCTTAACGAACAGCACTGATTAACTTTATTCAGCGCAGACAGGACTTGCTATTCAGGCTGACTTGTTATTTTTTAATAACACCATGTCTGTCTACAAACCACAAAAATCAATCACTTTATTGTCCTTAGCGAATAGATCTTTAGCTGTAGAAGAATGATTTTCTGTCCATTTTGTGAAATCTGACAGGAAATTTCAGGCTTCACTTCAGGCCATCTTCTTCCCGGGTAGCATCCTCAAGAAGTAGAAAAGCAATGCACATCTCCATACAAGAAGAAAAAATACACTCAAAAGTAGACACTCTTATGTTTTCTGAGAAAATCTAAATGGCATTGATACATAACTTGATCATCAACCCCAGGGTACCATTTACATTTCAGCTGCGAGCTAGAAAGGTTGCAGTCATAACTGAAGGAACTGTTGGAGTTTCTCCCCCCTCCCACCTCGTGATCCACCATCCTGGATTCATCTATCCATAACTATCAATCAAAGTAATTAAGAAGACATCACTTAAATGTCAATGTGCTGTAATAAAGTGTATTAATGATGCTCACATTTAGTTGTCAAATAATGACGGTCCAGGTGCCTCTAGCCAGAGGGGACTGGCACTATGATCACTAATTGAAAAGTCCTGGAGGTCTTTTTCTCAACGCCCTGATTGAAATCGAGGGAAATGATGATGATAAAATGGATTTGCTTTTGGTGATTGCAGGTCCCTGGGTCAAATTATAAGTTCTTGAGAGGGGCAAGGTTGTAAGACCTGCCCAGCATAACGTGGTGTGGTAAAGAGAAGTGGTATAACCTTAATGACCAAGAATAACAGCATCTTTCTCTTTCTCTTGGTAATCAGCACCCTTCTTACAGCGATGAGCCTTGGTGATTAGACCAGCAATATCACAATGACAGAATCAGTTTGATGTGGAGAATCATGTCTCCCGTAGGAGAAGTGTAAAGGATGTGGTGCTGGAAAAGTGGACAATCACACAAAAGTGACAAGTGAACAGACGGTGGGAGGAAAGATGATAAAGGAAAAAGTGCCTGAGGCAAAGTGAGACATTATGAAAAAACTAATCACCCATGGTCCTCAGGTAGAGAGATGGAATGACTGGCATTCAGGTCACATGACCTGCCTCAGTCATCATATTTGAACATTAGAGTATTCTGGGAGCGGTCACGCTGTCAGTGGTCCATGAAAGGACGATTTAAAAGGAGTGCAGGGGGGGAAATAAATGACGTCACTGATCTGACATCAGCTAACTAGCATAATGATAATATTAGTGTTGGGGGAGATATTCTGCACCTTTACAACCAACAATACCAGCGAATCACTATGTTACTATGGCAGTTCTTCCGAATTATTTTTTGTTACGCCCCCCTAGCAAGACGAAAACAATTTGCGCCCCCCCACTCTCCGTCACGACTATAAAATAATATCAGTTGTATATAAAATTGTTATAAGTACACCTCTGCATACCATTGTATCCTCAACATTGAAGAAAACAAAAAAGAAAACAAAGAAATATAGTTCAATTTATAACAAAGAATAATTTTATTAACATTATTTTTTAGTCTGTAACAGAAACGTTTTCAATTTGCCTGAAATAAAAAAAAATGTTTAAACTGTGAACATTATTGATCAACTTATTGCATTATTTGATACTGATAACTACAATGAAATAAAATCAATTAAAAGAAAATCAAATTTTGTGCTAAACTATGGTCATGTGAGCACTTTATAGTCTTCTCCACGAAGGAACCAGATCCAACGTCTTCCACCTAGAGCTTCTAAAGATGGGTCTGTCATGGTATGTGTGTTTCATGCAGGATAAGTTACTATTAATCAATGACATAATGTGAATGACACGACAATCCCTGTCTCAAAAAATCTTAACCAACGTCTAACCAACAGCTAACAGGGAATCTCCTGGTGTGTAAAACTCCCAGACTCATGAAATGGTTTGTGTTTTACTGTGTGGTCAAACAAAGTTGTCAGACTTAATCACTGTGGTCATAAATGATTGGAGTCACCAGCCTCGTCTGAGCCACAAACACAAGGTGGGTAATTTACAGCAGAGGATTATTCTATACTAGATTTGATCTAAAAGTACATCATCTTTCTTTTGCAGGCAGATATTAACTAATAAATTTGTAATACTAGAGAATATTGCTCTATTCTTTCCGATACAAAGACACAGAAATTGGTTTCTATATAGCTAAGCAATCATCCACAATCATCTGATGCACAAACACACACACCAACAACAAGGTTTTGCGACCCCAATTACTAGACTGGTAAATATAACCATCCTACAGCCAAAGCGGAAGAGTCGAGAGCCAGATGCTTCCATTTTGGCTGGAAGTGAGGATGGGACAAAAGCGTGGTGGACGGAGCCAAGCCGAGTGATGAGAAAATGAGGGCCAGGAACAAGTGGTGGGGGTGGGTGGGTGCAGATGATGCAGCCCCAGTCGCAGACCACACAATCACCACAATGGGCTTGACAGATTTAGAGCACAAAGATAAAGGTTGGACAAGACTTGAATAGTGGTAGATTAGAATATAATAGAACTCAACCAGCTGTGTTAAAAATACATTTACAATATGCAAATACTGAAGTTTGCAGGATTGCAAAGACTTCAATGGCAGAATGTGGACTGTGTGCATGTGTGTGTGTGTGTGAGAGACCAACACTGCAGGACTCTGTCAGATTGTGAACACTCCACTGCAGTATCAATGGGCTTTTAGGATGGAACACACATTTAAACAGAAATATACAACACCACACATATCTGCACCTCTACACATCACTTGAGTTTTACAGGCCAGATGCTCTGTCTGTTTGCACGGTTCACCTGTTTATTGTGCATTTGTGTACATAAAGTTCACTTATACTTTTAAAATGTCTATTGAGCCAAACTCTGAATAGCCTATCTGTTTATAGACTTTGTATTTTATATAAAGGAAAATCAGCAACATAAATAAGTGCTTTATTTTCAATCTAGTAGATAGTAAAGCTGCTATTTACAGACTACTGCATCTCAAATTTATATTATTGTACGGTAGCTTATAAATGGTAGTGTACATACACACAGACAGTTATACATCAGACAATGATTGCTTAATCCATGGAGTGAATGTTCGGAAAACTCAATGAGACGTCCATAACAAGCACTTCCCGGCAGGCCAGCAGTACGATGTGCCCTGTAAGCGTTCTTGGAAGCAATAAAGGATTGTCTCCATCAGACAGCTAGCTAAAAGATTCCTTTACTCCTTTCCATCTTCCACTGCAACACATGCAAAGTCATGCATTTAGCTGTCAAGCACAAACACATGAACACATATGCATGGATGAATGTGCACATGCTCCGGGCGAGGTTTTTTCCAGCAGCTCTTATAAAAGCATGTGTTATATCCAAGGTGGCAGCAATGAAGTCACAGCCCGGGGCTCATTTATTTAAGGGCAAAAATAATGAATTCTTTGTGGCATCTCATCTTCTCATCACTATTAATCTGGCTTTCTGTTAGTATCTGCACAGCAGTCCTTTCCGCCCGGGCCTTCAGACTGGCGCCACACACATTAAGACGATATGCTGACAACACTTTTACAGCCTACCTCCAGGAGGATGCTAATTGTACATGGGGGTTTTAAGTCTCTCTTGAGTCTCCAAAAGCTGCTGAAAAGTATCATGCATGTTGTCTTTCACCAATTGTCTCAGCAGACACATAGTTATGGTAATTTTACAATGCAGCACTCCATCATTTCTCTCATTTTAATTTTGCTTTATTTTATCTTATTTTTGTTATTAATATGAGAATACACGCAGTTGTGCTACAACCTGTCAAGTGCTATAATTTTTATTTCACACACTAGCTTGCACTTCATAAACTAATTTGTGCCAACAAAGACTAGATTTACCCTCCACTGAAAGTAGCTAAAAGAAAAACAGGGATTAACTGGAGGCCAATTACAGTCTTGAGTAAAACCTGTCAAACTGGAACGGATATGTAGCCGTTTCCATGTTTTTGAATGTGGTAAGCTGACCGTTTAGTGAGGAAACTGACTAAAAAAGAGGCAGAATAAATGAGGAGGAAAAAATGATGGTCAGATGTATGTCCATATGGAGGGCAGAGAGGTCTACCGAATGCTTTTAAAGGACCCGAATGAGTAAAATAATCTGTAATCTCTTGGTTTCATGATGGCGAACCCTGTGTGTGTACCCTGATTAGACTGGCAACTCAATTTGCGTGAACACAGTAACATCACATCAGCATGACCATTACACTTGCTACATGAACTTTGCACAACAACACATTCCTGTTTCGTTCCTCTTCTGCTTTTTCCAAAAGTATTGGAGGTTTCTTTTTTTTTCTTTTTTTTTATCTTTGAATGTTTACCTCTGGTGAAATAAAACTTGGTTTTTGGTATTTTTACGGATCATGCTTTTGGCATTGGGCAAACCTCAACACCTTTTCTTGTTACACATTAAATGAGCATATGAAGAAATATTATATCATACATCATTATATGATACATTTCATCAAATTGCAGCCATAAAATAGATGTAGCCCCTAGGGTTGAGCTGTGTATTTCACAAAGTTACATTTGTTTTTATTTCAAAGGTTGAATTTGGATGTGCAATTGCAGAGAACATTTGGATATGTCAATCAAATAAATAAAACATTCAATCATTACAGTTTTAATTTGTTACCCTGAAGTGTTTTTACCTATTCCACCAATTTATTCTTTGATATTTTAATGATAATCCAAATTACATACAAATAATGTCCGAGCAGTCAGATGACTATGGTATGGCCTATGGTAGTTCTTGTTAGTAATACTCAGATCTCTATTGTGTTTTGAAATTTTAATGGTCAAACTATGTCAGAATTAAGTAAACACACAAAAGTCAGGCTCCTATTGGTTCATGTTTTTTTTAAATCATGATCTTTCCACCTGTTCCTCTATTAGTATGTCCACCAAATATCTACACAACCGTTGCAGATAGAAGAAACAAAAAGCAAATTACTCAGGCGGCAAAGGAGATGGACATGAGATGATGACCTTGACCTAACTTTGATCTATGGTCAAAGCTAGTGCATAGCTTACAGTTAAAACTGTGGGAAAGTTAAAACTTGTGAAGTACTGCAAAACCAGGAACTGTCAGACCGCCAAACAACATAAGAGAGAACAAAAGAGACCCAACCAGAAAGATCCAGATGTACAGAGACGGAGTGTCAGTAAGGACGTACGGCATGTTGTTGCCAACTGATTTTGATGGAGGGAGAAAGATTAGATGACACCCTTTCCCAATCTGACACCACCCCAAGCAGAGTAACACGGACGGGGCAAAAAGGGCTGAGGATGGGTTATTGCCAGAGGACACTGTCGGTCATAATGTGCTACACATCCGTGTGACATGAAGGCTAACGACAGGAGCTTGGCTGAAGATTGCGATTGCGATTTCCATCCGTCTGTAACAGGCAACATATTCCTCCACTCACAGACTGTCCAAAGCATGCATCTTATCAAACACAGGTAATGCCCTCACTTTGACATTTACGCCAGCTCAGATTTGTACATGAGTAGGGAAGGTATCCATATAGCCTGAACCCAAGTGAACAGATTACTTCTTACATTAGGTCCAAAGGTGGCGCAAAAAAGGCCAGCTCTCCTTGGAGGATGTCTTCAAGAGGTGCAGCGGTGACGATACACTATTCCCATCAGATCGAAAGTCAGATTGCGATATTGCCCTCTTTCTCATTGTAATCCTAAAAATCGCTGCTGTCAATGAATACCCAAAAGCCCGAGCGTGATGTATAACGGTGCAGTAATTGTGAGATCAGTTGCAAACACCCCTTTGAATCTAAGAGCTAATAGCATCAAAACAACAGATTAAAATTGCTCTAGGACAGTGGCAAGTTGACTGTTTAATCAAAGCGTGTTTTACTTTTGGGTTTGATGAGGGAACCGGTGCTTTTCTTATGCTCACTTATTAAAAGGAGTGGAAGATTAGTGTTGTATTGCTAAATACAACAATGAGGAGATGCTGACATATGCTGCTATCCTTGTGGAATACAGGAAAATGTACCTGGCGTCACTGCTGCACACGTTTACTGGATGACGTGTACATGACTGTATCTGGAGAGTGCAATAATGAAGTATTTACATTCTGCAGCTGGTGCATTTTAGGGAGGTATTCTCTGAGCACCGCTGATTGTAGAATGTGAAAAAAGATGCTTTATCGTTCCACATACTCATAACATGAGTCTCTGGACAATTTGATAACTCTGTGTATATGTTGTTGTCTATGAGGGATTGGATGAACAACAACATTCAGACAGATTTATTACCTGTCTGTGGTAATCCCACCATCTGGATGGGGGACTGTGTGACCACATCCTGACCTCTTACCACACCCTGTGTATACCTGGTAGATTATGACCTTTCCTTTATTTATCTCTCAGGCAGGCTTTGAAATGTTCTAATATGGCTCCACACTGAGCGGGGATCTCATTGTAAAAATGCTCAACTAAATGAGACCACCAACCATGATCCACTTTTACACTTTCTTTTTCATCATTCCAGGAGATAATAACAGCAAGAGACTTGGTGATCCTAGCAGTGGAGGTGAGGGCTGTGGGTGGAAGCATTTTCATCCCTTGAACTGACATTCAGATCTAGTGTTAGTCTGCTGTCGTGTGCCCCCTTTGCCTTCCTCAAATTGATGATAACAATAAATCCATTGTATTTAACAAGTCGTCATGTTGTGGAATTATGTCTGTGTTATAAACACATCCCCAAATAAATGTTTCTTTAGATTTGCTACAGAATAAAGACTGAAATTGATTTGGTTCTGAAAAGGGGTGCGCACAGTGGCACAGTGGGTAGTGATGTCACCGCACAATACGGCGGTTCCGGGTTTGAGTCCTGCTCTGTGCAGTTTGCATGTTCTCCCCGTGTCTGCGTGGGTTCTCTGGGTTCTCCGGCTTCCTCCCACCTCCAAAAGCATGCGCTTCAGGTTCATTGGCCGGTCCCAAATTGCCCGTAGGAGTGAGTGTGTGTGTGCATGGTTGTCTGTCTTTGTGTGTGGCTCCGCGGAGCACTGGTGTCGTGCCCGGTGTTTCCCCTGCCTCATGCCCTATGCCAGCAAGGATAAGCTCCAGCTCCCTGTGACCCGCTGCGGCGGAATAAAATGGATGGATGGATGGATGGTTCTGAACAACAAATTCTTGCTTCAGTTCATCAACATGCCGAAGGTCACTGCATCACACAAATTATTCAGCAGTCATGTGAATCAAGACGCTGAAAGCTCCCTGATTGCACTCCATCATCAAATCAATTACTGAAATAACCTTTCCTGTCATCTGATTCACCCTGCTGAGCATTTTCAAAAAGAAATGGCTGCAATAGCATTTTATAAATGTGCACTTATGTGTTTCAATGCAGTTGAAACACATACACATTTTATTGCATTCTCTTGACTGTTCCAGGTTAACAGTAAAAAAATAGCCACTTAAAGTTACTCTGTTAATATGAATGGTTATGTTTTTTTTTCTTAATTTTACCATTTCAGAAGAGAACATTGCACTTGACACTGTACAGAGGGAGAGGTACTAGTGGCCCATTTTATGATTTTACAGTAAGCAGAATGATGACAGTACAATAATATTACATAGTTTATTTTGACTGTATGTGAAATTGCTGTGACAAACTTAAAAAATGTTTCAGCTGAAGATGATAAAAAAAAAAGAATTTAGGAAGGTTCCCCATCATTTACTAGAGTGCTCAACAGCTGTAATTCACTTTTGACAATTTAATGACAGAAACCTTGACTTGTCAAAATTTTCATCAAAGTAAATTATACTTTACCCTGTCATAATACTTACGATTCAAAGATTGCTGTTGCATAATTACTGTTGTAACTGTACAGGTATACCTCAGCTTTGAGTAACGTAGTTCGCAATCATGTTTCGGTTTTCAAAAAAACAAAAACAAAAGACTTAATAATAAAAATCAATCTCATGTCATTTTAAGGGAATTGCAAAATCACTAGTAAACCCTTTAAAACGCATATTATCCTGTTACTGTACTTTACAAAAATTTGATGTCTCCATAAACAACATTACTCTGGTGTTAAAATGAGATAAACAGTTGTTTTTTTTTACAGTGGAGACATCTCCACTTTGAGGGAAGACTGAACCACAAGCCAATCAATGCGCTCTGCATTGTTGTCCTGGATGTGAACAAATTAAAAAAAAAAAGTAAATGATGCTAAAACTGTTAATCAAATACACTTTGTCAGCTGTTAATATACCTGGGCAGACAGCCAACTTAAACCGTTTTGTCTACGACAGGTGTGAAAAACAAGAGAAACTCTCTGGTGGACGTACTGGTGTTGGCACTGGCTAGAAATGAATTCATCTACAGCAAACCATATGTTTTCGATTCTTTTCATAACGGCCATAAAGGGTGCAGTGGGATCGTCCTCACACCACACACAGATGCATAGCTGGTGGGGTGCATCAGTGGAGAGAGAGGCACTGCCCCTGGCCATCTGACCCAGAAAACGCTCACTGGTTTGGGTCTTGTTAAAACAACAGGTGGAGTGCTAACAGAACCACTCCTAGTGTCCTTCTCTGTGTCACTGACATCATATTCAATGCTCATATCATTCCTTCCAGGTTGTTTGCAGTGTGTGTGTGTGTGTGTGTGTGTGTGTGTGTGTGTGTGTGTGTGTGTGTGTGTGTGTGTGTGTGTGTGTGTGTGTGTGCATGTGTGTGTTTGTGTCTGTTTTTGTGCACATATGTGTTTGACTGAGAGCATCTAAATGGCCTGGAGGGCCGGTTGTTTACCTCTTACTTTGCCTCTGATGATAATGCATCCGTTACATTTGGAAATAGACCTTTGTATTCCATTACCTCTGCTGATTAGCTAGTCGATTGCTTCTGATAAAGGGGATCAAATAAAAAGAGTTGCTGATGCTCAATGCATCTGCCTTATGACTGTCAGTGTAAACAGCTCTGAAAACGCAGCTGTATAAGTGATCGCTGTTAATCCATCAGGCAAATGGTCTCCCCTGCCTTGGCTACTGCCTTTTTCTAATTATTTGGAGTGCTGGCTTTGATAACGATGCCCTACCTGTCACTTATGTATGGATTAAGACTTGCTTGACTGAGCAAAGATTGCGTGGCAAAGTAAACCGTTGAGCTGGTGGAGTAACCACGGTGGGGCAAAGGCTTCATTTGTCAGCACAGATCGCTGGTCTGCTTCTTTGTCCATTCATCATGCCTCAGTAGCACTGGTTAAGGATCCGACTAATCTATGATTCTGTATTGAATGTTACACCCTATATTTGCCCTGTCGATTAGTCACCAGCAGCTCTGTGCAAACCCGCGTCATGTCTAGTGGCCATGAACAGGACTGAGGTTCAGCAGTGTAGCTGAGAGAAGCTAATTTTCATATGTTTATTAATCAAACAGGCATGTGGGTTCAGCTAATTGCTCTTGGAAGACATCCAACTACCAACTCTTTTTTTTTTCCCCTCTCCCTTGGAGAAGCTCTTTGCTGAGGCGGAGTGGAACAGCTTGTCGGCTACAGTTTTAGTCAACTGGGAAGGATCCATGTGTCCAAAATCCATCGGCTAACAGTGGCTAATAAAAGGTTCAGTGGACAGTCATGCATGTAAACTCATGCAGAATTCTACATACTGCCAAACCAAGCACCCTTTTTACATTGATAGAAATGGAGGAAAATTTCAGACCTTCCACTGCTGTGCATAATATGCCCACATCCCTAATATTTTGGTGTGTGCTGAAATAATGTCAGTACTTTCCTCTTTTTGGGCAACAAATGAAAATATCCACCATTATTATAGTCAAAGTGGTGACTTCTCCATGCTTTGCACCAACTCTTCCTCTGCCTTTTGCTACATCAGCTCTGAGCATAAGTGTACTTGCTCAGCATGTCATTCTGAAACCAAGAGTACAAGGACTGATTCAGCAAAGAGAAATTGAAAGAGACAAACAGTGAAGTATCCAAAGAATTAGAGACAGAGTTCACCCACTACCAGAAGGTATGAATCTTGTTTGTTAAATTCTAACATCAGTATTTATCATAAAAGGGGTGAAAATATGGCTACTACAAACTCTCATGTTATGTGATGACGTCCATTGAAACACTGTACAGCTGTACATATTATATGTATTCGAACAATATGCAGCTCTGCCAAATGAGACAATGACTGGTTGTACTTCAATCAATCCGGTTGTTTTCGCAGCAACAAAACTCAATCTTTTTAACAAGGAATCCGGTAATTTTCCACCCACATTTGTGAAGATGGAATCAGGTATCTTAAGCCAAGAAAAACAAACAAAGTGGTCACACAATAGTATTTATAGGATTCAATGTTGGAAAACATTTTCAGCTGAAATTTTGTTGGCAGTGTGGGGTGTCTGTGAAAAACAATATAGATGTGTGGTCATGTAATTTGTACTTAGCAAAGTAGGCTCTACAAGAGATTAAAGCATGAACTGGACAACAATAAACACTAGGCAAAAGGTAAGCATTAAATTACATAAATTCTAATTATGACACATTTAATTAAAATATTTTACTAAATCAGTTCCATTTAACTAAACTGAAAGAAATCTGACAAACACATCTAATAATAGAAACTTAATACACCCTATTCCTATTGATGGTGTGATTGGCAATGGGACACTCCATGGATATTCCTGATAAATGGAACTGAAAATATTCAGTACCAATTATAGTCCTCTGAATCAACTTGTATCTTCTAAATATGAGTGAAACCTCTGCTTGATCTTTTTTCCAGAACTTTGTCAATGGCAAGACACAGAACTGCGATCCAAGTAAATAGTTTATGTTTTGCGAGAACAAACTGCCATGTATTTCTAAACTTTTGTGACATGCTCAGTCATAGCGATTCAGATTCTTGATCCATAATGTATGAGATCATGGCAGTACATACAAAAAGCCTTAACGGTGATGTATGCTTCTCTGAATAATGAAAATTAATTATCTGCAAATTTTTCTGAAGTTTGGCACTTCATTTCCAGCCAACATCATTTGAATTTCTTCTTGACACACTCACAAGAATTTAACCAGTTTTTTTGTTAAGGAAACATTCAAGGTTTTGATTTTCTGAGTCAAAGCAACTAACGCAGTATAATAGTTTTATTAAATCCTGCTTTCATATTGTATAGGTGACCATGTGGCAGGATTTTGGGATGGGCTCCAACAGGGCAGTGACATTATCTTATACCCAATAGCAAATGTTAATGTCATAGAACTGAAGCAGGCAATTTGAGACAAATCAGTGGATTTAAGTTAAATTAACATCCTCGTATTTAAACATTTCAGACCAACACATTGCTGGTGTGTAAAAAGTTTTTTTGTGGATTTGGAAATTATTTTTTTTCTTTTCTGTCTCTTACACTTTTTAAGACACACACAAACATTTGAAAAACCAAAACTAAAAAAAGCAGGCATGAGGACAAACCAAAATTAAGGTGGCTGTTGTTAATTCTTGCATCTCATTGTTTTGAGCCCAACTACATTACAAAATGATGGCCAACTTACGAAATGATGGCCAACCCAACTCCCAGCAGCATCAACAAATGAATGAATGATGCACTTCCTTTGCCTCCTGAACTGTGCAGGGATAACGATGCGATGTCACCAACCCTTCAATCACTTTTAGAGGTTCCTCCCTTGTGGCTCTACTTCCCCTAAACATAAGGGAGGGTGTATGTGAGACGGTGCAACTCAGACAGAATCAAACAGCAACAACTTAATTCTACTTCACTCCAAGTCTCTCCATTCACCCCAAGCAGTTGAAGTGAATGGATGCTTGGCTTCGATGGGCAAACTGCTTCGACGCTATGGAGAATGTCTGTGATAAATAAAACCCTCGAATCACTCAACTATATGAGGAGGTGATTTGGAATGAACTCGTTAAGATGAACATGTTCTAATGTATTTGTAGTCAATGAAATTAACTCAACAGTATATATATGACCATTTAATATTTGATATTTTAGTGAGAGTGAAAGTTCCTTTGTAGTCTTACAGAAATCTGAGAGGAAGACAGAGTTAAAAGTGAACTGACTCCAATCCTCATGGAACATTAATCCCACTGCAGAGTAACTTGAATTCCGTGTCTGTCGGACGGCCGTCGCCTTGCGTTTTACTGATCTTGCCATAATGTTCCAATCTCTGTATGTTGTAACTGATCCAGCCAAGGGAATTTTGTGAGAGTTGAGAATTTGAGAACCAGAGGCCGCCGGGCCGTGTTTCTGACCGGGATTCCAAGTGGACCAGGCCCAGGCCACCATCAGGCTCCGCCTGATCTAAAAATAGTTACCTGGCTGCTTGAACAAACAAGATGCCACCAAAATCAAAGAATAACTCAGCCTTGGAGGAGGAGATTGAGGAGATAAAGAAATCACTGGACTTTATGTCTGAAGAAATTACAACTATCTCAAAACATCAAAAAAAGATTCTAGAGATGATGGGTGAAATTAAAGAACTTAGGATGCAATGTGCTGACCTGGAGCAGTGCTCCTGATGAATGACATTGTTGTCAACAGGCTGTAGACCAAACCTTGGACATACTCCCAGGTGGCTTCACCTGCAGCCAGCAGTGGACCCACCGTCTCTGACCAGAATTCCATCGAGCAACAGCTGATTACATTTTTCAATAGCAAAGGCATTTCAGTAAATAACAGTGACATTGATGTATGCCATCCTCTCCCTCGGAGAAATAAAGCAGACAAGCCAGCTATAATTATTCGCTTCACCAGTGGGAAGCATAAGGATACATTGCTCAAGCAAGGAAAAAAGCTCAAGGGGTCAGATGAGTATTTAAATGAGCACCCAACTAAGAAAAATGCAGACATAGCCAGGAAAGCATTCCTTCTGAGAAATCAGGGGAAAATTTTATCAACATGGACTGCAAACTGTAAGGTGTGCATAAAGTTGAATGGGTCACCTGAGGAGGCCAAGGTTTTGGTCATCAGAGACCTGTGTGAGCTGGACAAATACAAGTGCCCCCGACAAGGTATAGTATAACCCATAGACAATGGTAACACATGCACTGACTGACCACCTCACTCAACATGCGGGCAACTTGAACAAAACATTGATCTGGACAGTACCTTGAACGACACATGTTGCTACTGCACAGATGAACAATACGATGACCTGGATTTTAAACCGGACCATGGAATATCAATAATTCAATTTAATTGTCGAAGTCTGCATGCCAGTAACCATAGTATCAAAGATTACTTCAATAAATCTAAAAAGCCATTCAATATCATTGCATTGTTTGAAACTTGGCTCTGTCCTGAGAAGGAAGGTGACCTGTAGCTGGGTGGATATGAGCTCAGTTATGTGAATAGAAGGGGGAAAAGAGGAGTTGTATCTCTATACATTGAAAACAGCCTAAATATGACAACAACTATGGTTGACCTGATGGAATGTATCACAGCTGAGATATGCACGGTAAAACAAAAAAATATAATTTGTAGTTGTTTGCATAGAACACCAGATTCAAGTATTGAAAAATTCAAGGCTATCGTGGAGTTTTTTCCATCACTAGTCAGAAGGTTTTATATAGTTGTGGGGACTACGACATTGACCTATTAAATCCCGATAAACACTGGCTGACAGAAGAATTTATTAACACCATTTATAGTTTGAGTTTATGTCCACTGATCACCAAACCAAGTAGAATAACAGTAAAAAGTGTAATGATAATAGATAACGTATTTACAAATAACATGAAGAACAGCCTAATATGTGAACTGTTCATGAAAGGCATCAGTGACCATCTTCCTGTTTTTGTCATTCATTCCTGTGACTATGTCAAAGAAAACGAGTACCATACAATTAAGTACAAGAGAATGAGAACAGAACAAAACATTAATGCATTCAGAAATGATTTAGTAATTAAAAATGAGGAATAACTTCTATGAAGAAAAGGATAGTGAAAAACTTCATGAAATATTTCTTGAAACTTTGAAGTTGTTACAGAACAAAAATTTCACAAATCAATGGCAGGGAAAACCAAACCCACATCAACAGACCATGGATAACAAAAGGATTGAATAATGCTTGTAAGAAAACTGCACTCTCTATAAAAAAATTCTGAAACAATTAACCTTCGAGGTCGAACTTAAATACAAATATAAAAATAAATTAACTAATTTAATGGGGAAATGTAAGAAGGAATATTATACCAACTAGATAATAGTAAAAACAACATTAAAGGTGTATGGAAGATACTAAACAATATTATTAGAAATAGTTCCAATGGAAGGAAATACCCTGATTATTTCATTGATAATGGAGGTAAGGAAGGTAAAGTGTCTTGCCCAGGGACACAACAACAAATGACTTGGCGGGAGCAGGAATCAAACCACTGACCCTGAATCATTGGACAACCTGCTCTATCACTGAGCCACTGCTTCCTTATCCTTTTGTGAAAGTGTTCACACCTCTCTGTTGTATTTATTATTGTTTACTATTGTTATTCTGTTTTGTTATTCAAAATAAATGAACTCATTCATTCATTCATTCATTCATTCACTCATACATTCATTCAGTATTCCGCCTGAGAGTTTCTGTTGCGTTCGTCTCTTTCCTGGTCTCAATTCATGCAGCTCTTGGGGATGTGAGGAAACAAAAGGAAACAAAAGAAAAAATTTTCTTTTGCTAAAGCCATGTGCAGTTTTTGCTTGTGTATTGACTCCCTTTCCAGAATAAAATTGCACTAAACTGCAAGAGAAATCAAAGTGAGAGAGCAAGAGAATCATCCCCCCTCCTCTTTCTCCCACCTCATCTATCTGGGATAAAACTCAGAGCCAACTGTGTCACAAAGTAGGCATAAAGGATGATACAGCTGATGACAATATATTGTCTTACAAACTGATAAGAAAGCAAACATGCTTGTTTGAATATATTTATAGCTAAACAGAATGTTTCCTTTTCTCTTATTTCTATTTCATCTACTCCTGTCTAAAACTCAACCAATGGCTTTACCCCACATTGAAACAAAGAGTTTCTCTTTCAGATTTACCAAAGCAGAAACTGCATCAAAACAAATCCTGTGTGCATCTTATCAGCCAGGTGATGAAATATTCAGCAGCGAACATCCATTGGATGGCTTCTGTGACAGGCTGCACAGCTCTTACACAGACCTCAGGGCCTCATCATATATCCGATATCACCGGTGTGACAACAGGATTTCATCTCATGGGTAAATAAAGAAGAATGCAGGACAGTTGACTACTCTTGCTCTTCGAGCTAAGACTGTAGTCACTCAGATCAATGGGAATGACTTTAAGGTGAAAATACTCCTCGAACCATAAAGAACTTTCAAAAGAGAGAAGGGGGTAAACAGCTAAATCTGAGACATAGAGAGAAATTTCATTTTCCACTATCCAATATTCATGTTTTTATGTCTAGGTCACTATTCCATTGTGCAAAAATGGTATCTGGATCTCTAACCCTTTGAGATTTAGGAGGACAGCAAGAATAAAATAGTAAATCGAATGAAGGAATTATTACTAACAATCAGGCAATGAGACAGGGTGGAAACAAATCCCTAGTTTGAAGTAGAAAATGAAAGAAAATACATGAACATTTCCACATTTATCACTGTTTAAAGATCAAATTCTTGGAACATCTATGACCAAACATATTCAGTATGGTCATGCAAAAACACAGATACCTTGTCCAAAACAAGCTCACGGTGCATATCAAAAATATAGACAATGAGGAAAGATGTGGCAGTTTGTGATTCACAGGATGTCACAATGTAAGAATATTTAAAATGGTTTGTTGTCAATGAGGAGTTTTTGGACCATAAAAATTATTGGATTTTCAAAACACTTTGCTGAACTACAAGTCAGATATAATTTCAAATTAAGAAAGAATCCAGAACCATAATGACAGCTTGGGAGTTACCTGAATGTCAATTCTGTATGTTGGTAAAATAAAACTAAAAGAACAGGCTTCTATCAGATTACATCTCTAAAACAGCTCCATTGACTGTCAGTATAGACTGAGAGTGAGATGCCGATCATCAGTGTAACCTTAACAGATGCTGATAAAACTCAAAAAGAAAAGAAAAAGAGTAATACTGAAGATGAGTTGTGTTCTCAATCTCCTGCCATCCCTACACGATGATGAGCCTCATCATCTCTCTCCAGTCTGTTCTCTCTTGCCAATAGTGGAAATTAATTGGCAGCAGACCAGCTCCTCAAGCTGTATTGGACTGAATATATATGGCCTGTGGGCCAGCCCACCTACATGTAACAGCACTTGTAAACAGACCTTATCAGTTGGTTAACCTCAGACCCAATGGTGCATCCCATTCTCAAGTCCTTGCTGAACACTGTGCTTTATCAAGAGGTCTCTCGTTACCCAAAATGAATTACAGTTTTAAAAGATATTCTTATCTCTCTTGTGCACTTGTCACTTTTTTCTGATTTTCATTCTGCATTCTAATCAAAGTTATGCTAATGTATCTACAAATTCATTGTTAATGCCACTCATTTTCAGAACAGCAAAAGGAGTGAATAATTAAGGTTTTTTCCGGTCTAACAACTGCACAATTGTTAATAGACTTGCTATGTAACTAGTGGTGTCTGAGAAAGGATACATACATCATTGCTGCCATGAGTACATCACCCAGGACTTGGGGACATAGACATGTGCAGTATGCTTGGATGAACAGATGCAAACATCTTTTCAGTCTATCTCTGCCTTGGAGACATTCTCTTATAGTCCATCCATCTCTCTGGTGCTTTTCCCTATTGTCTCTCATCCTCTACTCATCATTCTCTTTTTCTCTGCTTTCTCTTTTTGACTAGTACAAGGTAGAAACACTGTCCCAGAGGCATTTGACAATTACGCACAGATTGGACCAAGAAAAGGGTCAGAGATAGAGTTTGTGCTTTCAGCTGAACACAAGGCACTGAAACAGAAAAAAGCAAAGGCAATAAAGTACGGTGATATATTCTCTGACCAAGTGGACCACAGTGATATAGGGTGCTCATGTGTGGGTTGATTGATAAATGAAACAGGGACAGATACATCATAATGGTTTACAATCAATAGAAGCATTATTGAAACAGAAAGTCAATAGATAAAGTTACATGGAAAGGGCAAGGATGAATAAGAATAGTGATGAATCAAAGAGATGGGACAACATAAGGGTCAACCAAGTCCAAGTATCAAATAAAATGTTAACCAGTAGCTTAAAATGATACTCAGCAGACAGAGCCAGAAGCTGGTAGAATATTTTGAATGCGAAATTATGGAATTTGCATACAAAGACTGCAAGGTGTTTGAATAAGGATGGCGTTAAATTCATGTATGTGTCAGCATAAGTTCTAAGTTCAACATGGAATAGAATAGTTTAATGAGACAATTCAACCCAGACCAGACACCTGTATATTGAAACAAAAAGAGTGTATTAGCTCAACAGAATAATTAATAGTGGCAGCAGCAGTGATGGTAGGTGGAGATGACTCAGAATCTGAATAAATGCTTTTTAATAAGCATTGTTGGATAAATTTAGAGTTGTGTTGGATGAATAGGTTGCCCTGTGTTTGCTGATCTGGTGCTTGTTGCAGAGATTAAGGGGAGGGGAGGCTAAAGTGCATCCAGCAGGGAGCTCAGGGCTGGAGGATACTTGAAAAGAATCTCCCTACTGTCCTCTCCTCGGGGCACCTCACTAACAGCAGAGATCCTCTTATAGGCTCTGATTTTCTTCCTACCCTCCATTCCTCTTTCCTTCTTCCTCCCAGCTCCATCTTATCAGTCTTTTGCAATGGTGAATACAAACTTACTGGGTTTTTACGTATTTACAGTACAACCTGGTAGACTAAACTAAATCCTAATAGGCAAGATAAAAAACCTTAATAAAATTTGTAAAAAGCTACAAAATTTTAAAGGAACCACAGAGATGACCCGAAGTTAAATGGCTGGGAGGAGGCATGCATCGTACTGCACAGTCAATGTTCTATTTCAATGACAAGAAGAAGAACATAAATGGGTAGTTTTGTCTTCCTTGGTGATTATTGACGGCGGAACTGAAGCCACACTGACAGGCTTGCTCTCTTAGACCCTAATAGCTTATTGATCTGGAGAGCCAATCCACCAGTTTGCCCTCACTGGACACATAGCACCTGTGAACTTCTTATATGGGAACTTGCACTTAGAATAAATGGTTCAGGCCATGTTTCTTACAAAATTACTGTATTTTACAGACCTTAAAGGGATTTGTTCACTTATTACTAGTGTCCAAGTGATCCAAAGAAAAAGACATTCTAACAAAAACATTTCTGAGACAACCAAAGCCATGATCATTAGGTCATCCTAAGTCTTCTCTTCAGTGATCACAGTTGCCAAAAGTGAAATAAACAGGAATCATTGACTGTAATTAGACTTTCAGTTAGAGAGATACTGAATCCAGAAGCACTTGCGAGGTGCAAGTCTTTTTGGGCCAAAGTGAGAGATGAGGGAATCTGGTCTAAGTGACTCCACAAATTGCAAGTATTAAATTACACTAAAGCGTAGCAATGCAAACAACCATCTTTATAAGGAACAGTGTAGATGAACTGTTAAGAGCTGCTGAAAACATAAAATAATCTCGACCGTGTCCTGAGTGCATCTTACCCACAAGTGAATTAACACTCTTGTATCAGCTGCCTTTCTCTGTTTCTAATAACATTGGTCCTCTAACTACGAATCCATCAATCACATAATGCAGAAGCTTTTCATTATCTGTCAAATGTAGAACAACTGTTGTCAGTAGTTGGGTGTGGCCACAAGCGCCAAATGCTTTAAACACCACATGCCTGAAAAGCCGTGTAGATGTAATTTTGATTTAGCAGCTGCAAAGTTGACAAAATAAATTATCGTCTAATTAGACTCTAATGGGCCATTTACATTTGGATCTGAAAAATTATCCAAATCGCATGCGCACGACAAGCTTGCTGAATGCCTCAGCAGCCATTTCTTGTTGGATTTGTAAAGTGCCTTGCATCTGAAAATCAAGACAAATGACCACTCAGGTATCAGTGGTGGTACCACTTTGAAATGGTCATCTAAAGAGTTATAAAACCCTCAAGCAGCAGTTAAGCCCATGCTGAGTGCTGCCCTCGACAAGTGTGGTGAATCAAATGGATGGATTCTACTTATAAATAGCGAGGTATGAATGGAGTCCATGCTGCATCTACAGTGAGGTTTAGCTCTTAATGCTTTCACCCATGCACCCTGTTCCAGCTTTAGCCCCACTATCCCTTTACCTGCAAGGAGGATATATTAGTGATACGAAAGGGAAGGATTAATCGATATCTGTCCTGGCAGTTGAGGAGAGAGACCCACCAGGACCCGATCTCATTACAGCGGCGGTGGCCCACGCTCTCCCTTGCGTGGCGGCGGCATTCATCAAAGCAAAGCTTGGCTTTCTCCATCAGCTGCTCTTTGTACTCCATACCCACATCCTTCGCTGCATGTCTGGCTTTTACCCCACTGACAAGATGAAAGAGAACGGGCTAGAGAAGTGACACTCATTTAAGATAGGGAAGGTGCGACAGAGTTGTGAATAAGGAAGTAGCAACATCACTGTGAGAGAGAATGTAAAGGCCTGCCCTTGTGAATTGTGTGTACTAGGGTTAATTATATGACTTATATGTGAAGGCATCCTTGCTAATCGGTCTTTGACGACAGTATCTGGAGCCTCAGAGCAGCCCGTTTCCATGTTAGGAGTGGAGTCATATAGTGAGTGTGTGCTTACATGCACTTGCCTCCCACGAGCTACTGGGCCTGTGGAGTCAAGGATAAAAAGCCCTGCCTCTCCCTGACAGTTTTATCCACATCACCATCTGCCTTTATCTGATGCTAGAATTCCTGTTCCCTGCTGGACTCTCCAAACTCTCCATCCGGCTTGCTTTCCGCAGCACTTGTTTTAGGCTGGTGTCGTACGGCGAGTCACATTTTTCAACACATAATTAAACAGCTACTTGCTTAAACAACTGACATATAACCTGTGGTTGTTGGAAATTTGACATTCCAGAAATGCTCACAAGAACAAAGGGGGTGAACAACTCAACAAAATAACGTCTTTAGTCACAGCTGTCACTGGGGTGGAGGTATAAACGTGGCTCTTTCCCATTTGCTCACCCCATCCCTCTTTCTACCCCTGCTCTTAGCAGACAGTTGTGGTGAGGGATGGCTCCCTGACGGGTAATCAGAGGCAGCCTTTATTTAATACTATGAGGCGGGACTGGACAGCCAGTGATGGAAGTCTATGGCGAGGACCGCCACTCGCTTTGACCGACCCATAACTGCAGATGAGACACTTCTCACTGAGGAGTTAGTGTGACAACCTACCAGCTGTAAATATAATGACTGTCAAATGTGAGCGGTGCCTGTGAGAATAGAAATAAATACAAACAGATACTTCTTAAGAATGTATTAGAAATGATTGTACTAGTCCTCAATTGAAAAGTGCTTGTAAACTTTACACAGCCATCTGTCAGGCCATTTAGAGAAGGGTTTATGTGTAACTCATGAAGAGAACGGCTCTGATATTGGCTCCTTTCTTCATTAATGACTCATCGCTGCACGCAAAACAAATACCCCCAATTTGCTGGTCTTTGTTCCTTTCGTGCCTTTTTTGCCTTAAGAGAAAATAGCAACATAAAAGACTTCTTTTCACAATCCTAAGTGAGCTATGTTGCTTTTGCTCAGCTAAAAGAACTGGCATGATAATTCCTAAAAATACCTAATGAGTCATAAACTGAAGAAGTTTCGTGAAGCCATTTTATCCATATTTTATTCAACAAACACTTTCAAACTTTTGGCCCAAATTTGTACCTTTCTATGACACACATGGACTCGTTTTCAAATTGGAAATATTTGTGTACGATGTACAATGGACTAAATCAACTTTATATCATAGATTTAAACAAAAAAAGTGGTAATATTTGCATAGTTCTTTACAAGTTCCGCTCTCTAGCGATGTTATGTGTGGAAAAATGTGTAAAGAAATTCACCAAAATAACATGAAGAACAGAGTTCAAGTCCAAATAAAGGCCTCAGTATTAAAAATGACCAAAAGATCAATGCAATCTTCTGGAGAATGAAGGATAAAGGTGTTTGGATTACACTTGTTTTCTCCACTTCACTCATTTATTTGGTTACACCAAACCTAAATTGCAGATGTCTGCAAATGCATAGAGGTCCTCAATTTGAAAAAGCAATACGTGGCAATAATTAAAAGTAGAAATGAATCATTCATTGTATCAGTTCATTCAGTTTTTTAATATCAACAAAGATGACATTTGTTGTAAAAAATACTCCAAATGTAGCTACAAAAGGACTGCAATCGGACTCATGCTAATGTCACAAGATATAATGTCCAAACCAACAACCAACCAAACACACAAAAACATGTTTCTACTTAAAAAAATGTGTTAATGTAGGAGAATACATTTTTTTTTATGACTGGTTTCCATAGCTATGCAAGGACAGCTGCCTTTTCCAGCTGTAACAGATAGGAGAATCGGCCATCAACCTACTTCCATATCTGCCAGTAACCTTCATTCCCTCAATCTCACACTCTCAGCCTGGAATGTCACAAAGACTGGCGAAAATGAAGCCCTGCCTTCCCAAGAGACCATTTTTACTTGTGTACATCTAACATCCTGTGAAAGACATCGTGGGGATTGTGGGGACATAGTGTCTAGAAAAGAAATGCTCACTGAACTAATACAAAATGTGTCTGTTCGTATTTCATTCTTGTTGTGAGTAGAGAAACCACAGGGAATTTCCATATTTTGTGACAAACATTTCTGAGAAGAGAGTCTATTTTATTTTATGTGTTTTTCTTTCATCATTATAATATTAAAGAAAGTTAATCAGAACCATTCATAGCCTTGGATGCAAAAATAATATATCCTAATATCATCCTGGAAATTAGCTGAATACATTTTTCTGATCAGATTTTCTGCAAATGGACATAGGCCAGTGTGTCACTGTTTGACTTGAGTACATTATTTGTCAGCGAACCTGGTTATGGCATCAACTGTGAAGGAGTCAATGCCACTGATCAGGAGTCACAGCTAGTATGGAGAAAAAACAGACGATATTGACATCTGGTAGCTCAAACCTTCTATGAACAGAGATGGGACCTTTGATGGACTTCACATATATAACTAGCTGTCACACTTCATTTGCAGAAGAGGGCCATAATGTACGGTTGACTGACCTGGAAATGGCTAAGTAAGTGAATTCATCTGTGCCTGTTCTAAACATAAAAAGGGAGCAGACTATCCCACACAGATATGCAGTTGCGGTATATGTCAAGTGACAGGAAGACTACATTTGCTACAATGGCCCTCAATGGCTGGCTAGACCAATGAGAAGTATGATTGGACTTTCACCGTTCAGCAAATAACCTTAATGAGTTCTTCTGACTCTTGACAAGCTTTGTGGTATTAACTACCCTTAGTGATTAAAGAGGAGCTCTCCTCCAGTCAGTGGAACTGATGAAGTCTCTCAGCTGAACGAAAAAGACCAGACTTCAAATCTGGCTAAGTTTGGTTTATGTCTGATTCTCTGACTTGGATGATGCAGAATCTTCAAGATGTGAGATATTCAATCCTGAATGAAAATAGGCACAGTCATGTTAGGTCTGCTCAGTGCTGATTCATTCCTATGGCATTTTTCATCTACTTCTCTTAAAGGTCACCATGAAAGTTGGCAAACATTCATACTCACATAGCTAAAAATTACAAAGAAAAGCAGGAAATAGTGTCCTTTGAGGATGAAGAGGATGAAGAGCCTCGTTCACAGGAGTTTATTCAGTATGAAGCATCTCCAACCTAGACTTAGTGTCCATTTAACAAGTTTGTCTGGAATGAAAAGTGAAACTACACTTTTTTGGCCATGAAAAGCTCCAGGTGTTGGATGTCAAGGCCACCATCAATGAATGACCTATTTTGGAGTTTGACTTGGTGTTTGAGGTCTCCATCAACTTAGATGATATGGGGCCACGGCTCCTGGGTTTTTAGGTCTAATTTGCCTGCATTTCTCCCCTCAAAGAGAGACGAGCATAATTAACAGAAACCAAATACACACCAAGGGCTAAAAAGAGTCATTTAGGAGAGCGACTCGGGAGGAACGGGAGAAAATGAATGTAATTGCAATGGGAGCAAAGGAGCTGGGCTGGTGTGTTTGAGAAGCTGGTGTGTGTGTGTGTGTGTGTGTGTGTATGAAAGGCAGAAGAAGAGAATTAAGGGGCCAGACATAAGGGAATGAGGAAGAAAATGAGAAACACAGGTTTAAGATGGAGAATATTCAGCTGAGAGCAAGCAAAATGAATGATGAGTGATGCTGAGATAAACAGTGAGCTGAGGTCCGCTGAGAATATTAATAATAATAATAATAATAAAAAAACCTACCAAAAACTCCACACAAAGTTAAATCAAAGTTAAGGAATCTGTTGACCCAATGGCATGAATAGTTGTTTCCTTGCCAGCTTGTGGAGGCGCTCAGCCTGGCTGATAATACAGTCTGTCTTTCCTTGATTTTGAGATATCTTACAACACCCTAACAGGCTGGAGGAAAATAATATTTAAATGATGCTTAAAATCAATAGTGAGATGTCACTCCAGACACACTTCTGTTATTCAGGATAATGGACAGATAACTTTTCATAAGAACTATTTATTTTTGGTTGAAAGTTATTCCATTGAAGTCTGTAGATTATGTTCAATAATCTGGACTGTATTTCTAGAAAGAGACAGTGATGTTGATGTCATTGCAACGCTGTAAAGACAATTGCATAAGCTGCAAAAGTCTGTGAGCTAGAAAATCCAATACCTTGGCAGTGAAAATTAAAAGTGAACATCTGCAAGTATATGTGTAAGGCATTTAGTAACTTTCAACACGCAGCATAATCCTTACAATAATAAAAAACAACAGAATTATGATTACAAATTAAAGGATTGGACCTTTTAAGGTGCTACATCGCTGTGACCACAATTACTGTCTCAATTAAAATATAAAAATGCAATCTTTCGTCCTTATAGTAATTATCAATAATTGTCATAAATGAAAAATCATTGTAATTGTTTTACTCTGACTGACCGTTATCTCTGCAGTGCTACTCATTAACCCAACTCTCTATTTTTCACATTATCGTTCCCCCTGTCTCTCTTGGTTTACGTGACACTGGATGGAACGTGACATGGGGTCGACTGTCTTCCTGTTGCTTTGAGGAACAAGCAGCCCAAACAAATTGGGGTCAGAGCCTGGGTTGTGAGTGTGGCGTGATCACACACACACACACACACACACACACACACACACACACACACACACACACACACACACACACACACACACACACACACACGCACACACACACTTGTGTAGATTGCTAAGTGTTGCATCAGTGGTAGTGTCTCATCAGTGCGTACTTTAAGGGAGTAAAAAGGATCATGTGAGACATTACATCTTCATCAATTTGTAAACAGTCTGTGAATCTGTACAACATTTATTGCTGTTACTCAAGCTGTGAGTTGGCCGGTGTCACCAGGTCTGGTCTTCCTTGCCAAATAATAGAAAAGCTCAGTTTAAATGAAAATTAGCTTTTCATTTGGGCAGAGGGAGCACAGGGGTCAACGGCACAATTAAAGCCTCCGTGAATGAATTTCTAAATGGCTGCTGCCCCTTCATTGCCATTTAAAGTTATTGCTAGAGCTGGTTTTATATGACCTTTAAGCCTAAAATGTGAATGTAATAAAAGCAGGGAAGAGGCTAATAACTAGTTAGACAGGGGATAAAAGCAAAGGCTGTCGGGTGATAGTCGTTTTCTAGACTGAATGCATGGATTCATCCAAGTGACCCTTGCAAGTACTACATGCTAAAAAAAAAAAAAAAAAAAAAAAAATCATTTGAGGAAAATGTCTTCACTCACAGATATGAGAGATATTCAGCACCTCATGAACTGAAAAGAAAAAGCCTTTAAGAGACAAACTTCAATAAAACCCCATTTACAATAAAATGGATCTGCAAAACTGGATGAAGATACCCGAGGACTTCTCCACATGGCCAAAGTTGGATTTCTGTTTTATTACACCTTGAGTCTTATTTTCATAGTTTTGGAAATTATGTTTATTCTTCCATTCTTCTTATGAAAATAAGTTAGATTAATTCCTCCAGTTCCTGACTCCAAAACAATTAAAAATCACTAGATAAGTGAAGGTTTAATGTTTTAGCAGCCGAAAACCCCCCCAGCTAAAAACACCAATATTATTCCTGCTCCCATCGTGGGTTTATTCCCTGTTACTCTGAGCACATCATCTTCCCACCAGCTTTGACATCCTTCCGTCTTTTCTCACCACATCCTTTTTTTTTCCACATTACTTGCAAATCTCTCCCTTCTTCTATCTGGGGTTTCCCCAAAGACCCATCTTAACTAAATGTAGCTTTGTGCAGCTTCCATTTCCCCCCTCCTTTCATTTCCCCTTTCAAAATCCCCACGGCAGTATCTTACTATGTGCAGCTCCAGATAATCTCCAAGTCCTTTCGCACTCTCCACTCTGACCAGAACAGCTTCCTTCAGCTGCGTGCTGAAGCCAACTGCCAGCCGGTCTGCCCGTGTGCTCGGCCGGTCATTGGGTGGCCAGGTGTAAGTGATGAGGGCTCCGCCTCGTCCGAAGATGTAAGTTGTCCCAGCTGCAAGACAGATAAAGACACCATTAAATAGGGCCACAAAAATAACATATTCAACGCGTGAGAAGGCATTAAAAAAAACAAAGGCAGAATATGTACAGAAAAAAATATGTTGTCATAACATTTTATATTAAAGCACTTTTCTTTCTGAAATATTTTTATTTTTTGTTATGCTGCCGCTCATGAAAAAAAATCACTTACAGCTTAGTTAACTTCATGTTGCCTGATTTTGTTACCTAAAAACAACAAAAAATGAACATTATATGTGTGAAAATCTTGAACCCAGTGGCCTTAGGATGGCAATTTAAGACTATCATGTAAAGAAAAACATCTCCTTCGAGGTAATAAAACAGTGTGACATGTCAGTATTTCATGAAGTCATGTTTAGCTTCACCGCTAGTCTTAGCACCAATGTTGCCACTTACTTCCCTTTGAAATGTTAATTTTTCTGCGCCACTGCAGTTTCATTTGCCCTTGGTTGCACAACATTCAACCTCGGGTGAGCTGACAAACTCTATGTTGGTTAAGCTGTCAGTAGAACTGCTACCCTCAACGTCAAAAAAAGAAATTCCTTAGATCTCCCTGTCAGAGGAACTTTGCCTCAACAACCTGAGAAATCTGTCCGCCGTGTACGCTGAGCAATTTCATGTTTGAACTGTAACAGCGTTGAAGCTTGGCTTCGTATCAATAATCCTGGTAGTGATTTAGAAATGACGAACGTTGACTGTGATTAGCATAGAGTAATGAATCTGCTGTCAAGCCTGTAGGTTGTATGTCATAAATACACAAACATTGTTTATGTAGATGACAATTTATGTATAGTATTACTCACATAATATGAGGTGACGATCTTATGCTTGTATTGATTTTATATGAATATACATTAATATCTCTAAAACGGTCAGCTGTGGGTAAAAATACCCACAGCTGACCATTCTCTGAATTGAAATGGCATCATCAAAAGCATGACTGCGGGCTACTTTTCTCTTCTGTCTCATGACTTTGCTCAAACTGCCAGAGGCTCTTCTGCCATATTGGCAGTCAACTAGAGAGCAAGTTAGGCTTCTCCTTGTTTGGGTTTTCATTGATGTGTTTGCTAGCTGCCTGCTGTTGTTTTATATGAACAATTCTACCTTTGGAAAAATATTTGTTCAAATTTCAGTTTGGTTTCACGGTTTCACAATTTCATCTGCCTTCAGTCCTTGGCATCTTCTTCAAGAGGCCAAGATCTTCACAGAGTTTGTTGTTGGTTCACAAGTCAGAACGTCAAAGATCCTTTATTTGCAAGGATGTCAAACAAATAACAGCTAGAAATTATAGTTATTTATGTTTCTAACTGCAGCTTTTCAGTCATATGTGCACAAAAGAGATTTTCATACTGCAGCTATATTTACCTGTGAAAACACACACACTCTTATGAACACACACAAACCATAAATCTCTCTTGAGGTAGACTTCAGTCCGGCATATTTGAAAGTAGAAACTGTGATGACTGCGGGGCAAATGAGTCTCTGACAACAACCACACAGCACACAAACACACACACACACACACACACACACACACACACACACACACACACACACACACACACACACACACACACACACACACACACACACACACACACACACACACACACACACATAAACACACACTATCCGACACTTTCATTATCCAACAATCCGCTGGTAGCCATTTGAAATCGGCTGACACATATAACTCTCCTCCCTCTCGCTTCCTCTCTCCCTCTTTCTGGCTCTCGCCGTCCCTCCTCCCTCCCCTTCCCCCTCTCTTCTCCTCCCTCCCAGCGGAGCTAAGCCCTCTGCTCAGATCTTGTTGTTTTCTCCAGGCTGTATTATTTTAGCGCTGACTAATTATCGCAGCGTGGCAAGGAGGGCTATAAAGAGGTTGTGCACCGTAGGAGGAAGGGAAAAAAGAGAAGATGAAAAAAGACAATAGGGTACGGAGGCAGGGAGTAGCGAGGATTGGAAAGTGCCAACTGGTGGAGAAAGACGAAAAACTTGGCATTTATTTTTTCTTTCCTGTGTTTAATAACGGTGGAGCACCGGGGCTTCACACAAACTGAGCAAAGACAGCTGTGGAAAAAGAGTAGGAAATATTTCTAAAATGGCTGACAAACAGAAAGGGAGGGGAGCCATGTTGTGAGAATAAGCCATGTGAGGAATAAAGAGAGGAGTTGAGCAGATATCAATTGCATTTGTGCTAAATAAGAAAGAGTTTTGTTATAGTATTCATATATCCGAAACAACTGGACTGTTTGGGGTTCAAAAAGGTTTCACCTACTGACCAAAAGTCTTCAGTTCTGATCAGAGAGTAGAGACTAAAGGTATCGACAGTCATGAAGACTACCAGATGGATCAAAAGCACTATTAAGGATCATTAATGTCACGGAAGACACAAAAAATGTCTTAGAATCCAAAACAGAAGTCTCGAAGAATCGCCATGAGTTGATTGAAATTGGAGATCAACACAAGGAGAAAACATGCAAATGGAATATAATAGTGCAACAAGACACATGCTTCTATAGAAATAACATGTTTCTATGATTTGTCTGCAAAAATAGATGATATTTGGTGAATTATAAGAAACATTAATTACATTAAATTACATTAAACATTCTATTTTTTGTTTATTCACACCAAACAAAAGTCATACTCAATTATCTATTGAATCACTTTCTCATACCAGCTAATACTGTCAGCAATCTTCCACTTCCAACATGACAGGAAAAAACAAACAAACTTGTAATCAAACAAAATTTGGATTTGTGCCATAATATTGTAATCAGACAGAATTATTGAGTAATTCTGTCGCTCTTTGGTGAATGACAAATCAATGAAAATGCTCAAGGACACTTTCATTCAGCTCGTCAGCTGTTTACTCAAAAGATGAGATGATATGACAATGTGACAAGCCTGTCCCTGAACGCGCTCCAATCCATCTTTGTTATACTTCTACCTACATGTAAGTGCACCCATCACTCTTCTCTTCTGCTGAGGCTAAAAGCTGAATAAGGAGGCAGAGAAATCAGTAGAGATTTCACTGTGAGATGTGACATTTCAAATACTGGGAGAAATCATGACAAATTGTTAAGAAAGAAAACTGTTCGCAAACCAATTCATCAAGTCTTGTGCTTTTCTCGATAATTTATCTGTCAAAGTCGAGTTTCTTCTTTTTACTTGTGTCATTTTGCTGGTTCATTTGCAAACAAGATAATTTCCAGGAAATTTGTACTTTTTTTGTGCAGATTTTTCCCAACTCAGGGTGGGTGGTTTATGGTTTCAACAATCTTGGATTTCTTATGGTATTTTACACTCTCATTCTTAATATATAAATCAAATTAGTGATTCAGACACTTGTTACATTTAATTTTGAGACTTTTCTGGCCTCTAGTGACTTTACTTTTGTGAAACCAATTTTTGTCTGTCAATTAATGGGTCTACCTAAACTGTCTTCTGATAGTGCTGTTCCGAGTCATTGTTGTATTACTATGATGAGTTTACTGAGTACCGTGATTTACCATCTGTGCATTGTCATTTAACATTTTTTGGCCTTTGATCTACATATTGGAGATTTTGTGAAAACTTAGATTACTCCTGCAATTTGTTACTTTGCATTCTGGATAACTGTTTTCCAATCTGCTTTACTTCATTGGCAATTTGATGTTTTTGTGTGACCTTCTGGGATTTGGGAATACTTCATTAAAACTGATCCTTTTAAACTGCCTCTGCATATGTGTCCTCTCCGTTAGCATGGTGGTAAGAAAACAGCTCTACCAAACCAGAGTACTGGGTTTGTTTCCTGATCCTGGTGTGACAAGTTGTTGACAATAAAAATCAATGTATTGCAATGATATCGTGAACACATCACTGCTTGTAGCATGTGTTGTGGCTGCTGATGAAGTTAAAAGTGACCTGATTCTCATCACTTAACATCTCAATCACACACCTCGTCTTCAGACCAAATAACTGTAGGTTTGCTGATTCATTTCTTTGTCCCAATTATCAGCTGATATGGTTTGTTTGAATGAATGCCACTAAAAGCTGTGCAACAACTTCTAAACTATAGGAGTAAGCTGAAATACTTTCTTTTCTCTCTGGCTCTGACAACTACCTGATGAGCTGCTATTGACTTTACCTGCTTTGATTTGTTCATCCACTCTCCAGCTGCTGCTCTGTGCACTTGTGTATGGGTGTGTGTGTGTGTGTGTGTGTGTGTGTGTGTGTGTGTGTGTGTGTGTTTGTGTGCACTCCTCATCCTTCTAAATGTGTAGAAAAAGGAGGTGCAGAGTCTCTAATGACTAGTCTGACATGACACATTCTTGTTCTACTGTTTCTCCCAGCAAACACCTGCTGCTCAGACTGATGCAAAAATCAGCCAAACTCTGCATGCAACACACACTAATAAGGGGATGAGATGGCAAGAAAAAAAAGATCGAAAAGGTGTTTCTCAAACCCAATAAGACAGGTCTGAAGGATATTCTTCCCTGGCTGACTTCCAAAGAAACTCCCCATACAATTATAGAACATCCATACACTCTGACATGCTCTGTGAACAGAGGATATTTGAACACATTGACAGCACACGTAAAGAGGTGAACTCACAATTTTAACTCTAAATGCAAAATATGGTTTGAAGGTTTAAGGCTGTAATTTGACAAGGTTGGAGTTCACTTTGTAAATTGATCAATATTTATGTGATACAACATTGGATATTGATTTTAACTGTGACTGACAATCTGTACTGGAAACCACGATTCCTGACCTCATTACATATGGAGCTGACATATGCAACAGCATGTCACCCAAAATCTTAAAGAGACTCGTACAGACTGTCATTGACTACCTGCTCATCTGGTCTCATGACCACCTCACTCCTCTTTCCCAGAACCTCCAATGCCATTCTGTCTCCCAATAGATCCACGAGTTCTTCACCATAAGTATCCATCTATAAATGTTAATACAAACTACAGTATCCAGAACAACAAGAAAAAGGAAAGTAGGTAACCCAACAAACCTTTTAATAGAGAGAATACATATTATTTAGGAGAAACACGTGATAAAGGTCTACATTTGATAAAGTCTGGTTAATTTTTAATTGTAGTCTGTTTTCTTTTCCACTGTTAGTAATAACATGAAAAAAAACCGTTAAAAAATATATGTATTATTTATTCATTATCACAATGGTTCACTAACTTAATATTCCTTCAGTACCCAAAGACATTGACTGTTGTTTATCTATTATATTCTGGATTTGTAACTGTAAGGATGTATCATTTATGTTATCTGCCTATAATATTAATTTGAATGCATGCACATCCTGGGATACACTAGAGGACACTAAACATTGGCTTCACAAAATATCAAATATTAGTCTTTATTGGAAACTGAGAGTTAAAAGTAAATTAGTGCTACTCTGGGAGATGTCAGCAAACAAAAACCTGGCCAGTTATGGATTTCTCTGACCTTCTCTCGGCGCTGTCTTATAAAGCAATCTGCCTGCCTGCTTTCCCTAAAATAACAATAATGATTGAGCTGCTCTGTAGCACAGCCCCCACCCTTCTCCCCCAAAAAAGAGACTAAATATTTATTACTTTTGTCAAATTAGCTCTGGCACCATCGATCCGGCCGATCAATTCTACCTGTGGTGCCAGAAGTGGAAAGAATGCAAAAAGATGAATCAAAACAAGACAGGCCTCCCGTTGGTTTTTATTCCATTCACATGGGCTGGCTGGTAATGTTGTCAAAAGAAGATTGTACAAAAATTAATTACTTATTCCTTTTGTCTGCAGATTTGGTCAAAAAGACCAATGAATTAGAGAACATTGAAAAACCCACTGATTCGGACTTTTCAAACCCTTCCTTTCTGTGTCGGAGAGAGGAGAGTGTATTTCTGATCGACTTAATTAGTCGAGGATTCTTTCTTTACAAGAGGCCTTTGATTTAGGATAGTGAATTCTAGGCCAGTATCGTCTACAGTTGGAATAAACAGGTCATATTGGAGAAGGTAGATGACACTATTTTTCATTAAGGCTTGCGGTCAATATTGCAAAGCCTCATGGGAGTTGATAGACAGAGACTGTGTGACAGGATGGGGGATAAGATGGAAATTCCACAAGGAAAAAAGACTAATGATGGCAATGAAGTCTATTCTTAAGAGGCCATAAATCCCAAGGTGCAGGAGCCCTGCACACCCACCCACATTTAAACACACTTCTTACTTTAAGCTCTCAGACAGTCTCTCAAACAATAACTCAATAATACACAGATGGTTCCTCCAACCTTCATGTATTATTGCATCAGTGCAGACTGATTCTTTGAAGCAGTTAAGAAGAGAGGCAGAGCTATTGATTCCTTTTAAACGAAGATATTTCTTTGCTGCCTTTTTGACATGACACATTTCAGAGATACTTAAAAAGGGATGGGTTGGGGGGGGATGGGGTGGGGGGGTGAGATGAGGCATTTGCCAAAAGTTTCCAGACAACACTTCCTCTTTAAGTTTCTGACTGAGACACACACACAAGACCTGAACTGGATAAAGAGCACATGAAGTTTCCTGACATTTTTGGGTGTTTCCATCTCTCACTCCCCTCACTTGATCGGCAGTCACACACAAACGGTTGCAAACACATTCTGTTTGTAGTCTAACTACATTGTCAACATTGCTGCCCTCGCACTGATAGCTATTTCTCAGTGGCAGTAAATACGAAGACATAGAAATGGCGCCCCAAAGATTGACTGGAGTGGAACTAGCAAGTCATCTCCATCTAATACAGTCGTATAACATTTCTCTTCTGTTTTGCTTCCTGCAAGATTGCTTCAAAGAATGAGAGCTGCCTTCTTGGCACATGAGGTGAAACAACAGTTGATTACGGCAATATCAAGTTTTAGACACTTCCCAAAGTGCAGATAGGGACAGCAGATTTATGGTATGATGTGTTTTTAAAAGAATTTCATTAAAACAGGAAAGAAACTTTCTCTGTCACACGTGACACAAAATATAATTATTCTGTTTTTAGTGATTTGGTCCGTTTCAGACTTGTATTTGTCTTTGACGCTTATTAATCTGAACTGACTCATAAGAACTTCAGTTCCAACTATGTCATGACAAGGTGAGCATACATTCCATTGTCATTCAGGTCTAGCAGTGAAGCAGCTCCGTCCAGCGTGGTGTTTGTTTGCTTTAAGACTATGTGGCATTCACAAACACAAAGAACAGAGTATCAAATTAATAAGCGTCATAAAGGATGTCCACATTTAATGAAAAGGAGATTTTTGGAATAAAGTGTGGATCTGTGGATGACCCGAGACTTAGAAGTAAAATTGTAACCCAGATTGATGAACGCCAAGCCCCAGTTCCCCCAGTCTATATACTAATGTATCCTTGAACATGATATTAAACCCCAACTCGCCCCCAGGGTGCCATGAGGGCTGCAAACTGCTCCTCAGGGATGGGTCAAACGCAGAGAACAAATTTTGTGGCATTAAACCATATATGAGTCAGTAAAGCTTCTTCTTCTCATACTTGAAAAAATGGTCTACTGTACTTGAATAATGATTTGGTTGAACAAAGCTGGTAGCAGTTTAGTTTCTAAAGTGTCCACTATCTTATCACACTGGTGACATTTATTGAAATTATTTTGTGCGTACAGATATCCTGTGCTTTTAAGATTACCACTGTTCACAACACGCTTGTCTTTATTGTCTTCCAGAGCTAAATGTAATGCATACTGTGTATTTACCTTTAGTGAATTGATTACTATGACTGATGACAAAGACATGGATCTTGTTTAACAAATTAATTTTTCATACTCGGTGATGACTCATGTAAAAGCATATCAGCGTGCAGCTGCCTGCTTCTTTAGAGAACAGATGCGTTCCTATTAGAGCTACATATACAGTAGATCACAAGCAATTGTGAATCTCAACCGTCATAACCGTCATTGTAATGGAAGATGATTTTTTCTCGGACTATAATTTGAAAAGGTGAACAATAGCTTAGTCATCCTTCTGATTTAAATTATAGATGACTAATTAAAAAAGGGACTGATGTCAGTGACAAATTGTGACTCACTGTGACAAGAACTTCTTGTTCCATTATGCTGTAGAGATCCAACGAAAGGGATATTTAACTGACAATAATGTGGTTTTGTGTTTTGAATGAGTAGGCTCTTTTAAAATGTTAAAATATTTAGTTGTTTTGATGTGTAAAATGTAAAATAAATAGATAATAAACTACAGCAATTGTAGCCAAATGTTAACAGTGCACATCTTTCAAAAATCAAACCTCAGGCTGTTCAGAAATCATTTCTGTAAACTTGAGACATCTGATGATTATTCCCCTCACTGATTCTACCGGTGGGAACTCAATACATGGTTGTACCTTTTAGAATTCAGAAGGATCCGAATGTTTCTCCCCTTTTGCCTCTGACAATGATGTGCTTGTGAGGTTTGTTTGAAATGTTCCCTCGAGGGGATGCTACTATCAAAGAGCGATTTCTGAACAAATATTATTCCTCCACTGGCACTCTGATGATGCTTTTGTTTCCTAAAAAGGAGGTTGGGGGAACGATGTGACGAGATGTTGTATGAAAGGAATCTTCTTGTGGCTAGTCAGGATCTATTTTATTATTTAGAAAAACTCTCCACCATCAGCAATTTCTTTTTGTGTAGTGAGTACAATAATTTCAACCGTTGTTTTGTTTTATTTGAATGTGTTTGTGTGTGTGTGTGTGTGTGTGTGTGTGTGTGTGTGTGTGTGTGTGTGTGTGTGTGTGTGTGTGTGTGTGTGTGTGTGTGTGTACACATATGTGTTTGTTCTGTAATAATACTGAGCGATTGTTGAAAAGATCCCATGACAAAGATAGGTGAATAACCTTAAGGATGTCTTTGGTTTCTGTTGCTCACTTGAAACTGGACATAAAATAGTAGCAACTTCAGATTTAAATAATACAATGGCTTAATACAATGTGCATCAAATGATTAATTAAAAGCTTCAGATGCAAAAACTATTTCCTGTTTTCATTTGGTTGATTTTTTTTTCTGCGACAATTGTTCTCATGCTTTACTTTTACAGTGTTAATGTGCTCTCTTCACAGATGAATGAGCACTCTGCTCAGACAAGAGTGGATCTGACACCTTAATGCCAATTACTCACTAGCTTCATGCTCTCTCTCTCTCTCTCTCTCTCTCTCTCTCTCTCTACACACCATGGAGGGGTCACCTTAGTCTGGGGGCAGATGTAAACCCTTCATGGGAGTCCTTCCACAAGCCACCCTTAACGAAAAAGGTTGGGGATCTCAAATGGAGGATTTTACATGATGCTGTGGCTGTCAACAGTTTTATTGCAGTTTTGAATCCAAATATTTTGGAAAACTGTCAGTTCTGTTCGAGCAGAGAAATTGTTTTTCACTGCTTCCTAGACTGTCGGAGATTCGACAATCTGTTCCTGTTTTTGGAGAGTATCTTTCTCTCATTCGATCATGTTTTCGACAGGCAGGTGTACATTATTGGTTTGAAATGTGGGAAGAATCAAAAAAAAGATTGGCAGATTCTAAACTTTCTTCTGGGCCAAGCAAAGATGACGATTTATCTAAGCAGGAGGAAAAAGGTTGAGGGTTCATCTGACTGCAGTTGCAGAAGCCATTTTACGAAGAATGTGTCAAGCAAGAATCAGAATCGATTTTAAACTATTTCAGAGCTATGAATGATTTAGACACTTTTACGAACCTATGGTGTGTCTGTTGACGGCCACCTTTGACACACCTATGGTCTGTCAAAGGTATTTTATGTTCCAAGTTGAGTGAAGAACTTGTGTTCAGTCAGTGGTTGGTTTAATTCACGTATATTGTGCTTATGTTCCTACATTTCATATAATTTGTTTTTGAAATGTGAGTTCCTGTTTGCGTGAATGTCTTTTGGATTTTGTGTCAACGGACTATCTTGTATTTCGACTTTATGAATAAATGTGATTTTAAAATCAATCAAAATTTCTCTCTCTCTCTCTCTCTCTCTCACACACACACACACACACACACACACACACACACACACACACGCACACACACACACACACACACACACACACACACACACACAAACACACACACACAGCAGCAGCATCTTCTCACATTCCCATAATAACATGCCAATCACGCAGCAGCAGAAAGTAGCATGAATTTAGTTCAGCTTTAGACGCCCTGGGACATTGTGGTTTCATATTTTGATGCATTTGAAGGGAATACACACTGACCCCACCCCCATAACCACATGGTAAGCCTGTAAAATATGTTGAAAGAAGATGACACACCATGTTAGCAAGTCTTTGGCTGGTGTTTAGCCTTGAACCTAAGCCAGAGAGCTGGAGAAGTGAGAAAAAAAACAATGAGGGCTAGAGTTTAGAGAAAAAAATGAGGGAGTGAGAGAGCTGTGAAGAAAAATGATCCCCTAAAGAGAAATGTGCAGCAAATGAAATAAAAGAAATAATAACAGGTCTGTCCAGAATAACAGCCTTGTTTGCCACAGAGTCATTAAGCAATGTTGTTTTATCGAAGGCCAGACTGTGTTGTTGGTGCTAGATCTATGGAATTAGATCTAGCCCCTCGACACACACAGATTGTGTGTCGAGAGGATGCAAATGTGCAAGCCTGAGTGTGCACTTCTTGATTATGTTTTAATATCAATGGACCTATTACTGTTAACATCATACTAATTAGGCCCTTCATAGGACACAAACAAACATCGGCTAAAGCTGGTCTTAGCTGGTCCAGCCCTGAATTGCTGACCTTATAAAACAGTAGCTGCAAGATTACACAGTCAGTAAGGAGCTGCACAATCATTTAATACACAGGAATGATATGGATACGGACAGTAACTGTAACTGCTGAATAAAGATCAGCTCCTTACACCATGATTCAGCAGAGCTGGATTTTTAACAGGAATCGCAGCAAGTGACAGTCTGCTGAGATCGGCATTGACATGTACAACATATTGTTCATTGTGAAATCCCTCAGCTAAGAAATAAACTGATATGATCAGAAATATAACATCTGTGTTAGTAAAACAAGAACTACAATTCTTCAGAGATTACAGAATCACCAATTCCCCTACAGTATCTTATGTTTTTGGTGGTGGGAAGAAGCTGGAGAACCCATTCAGGGACAAGGAGAACATTTTTTGTATTAATGTTGTTTTTGTCTTTCATCGAACAAAAACAACAACAACAATAATAATAATAATTTGATTTTATCTTTGGAAAAATGTTAAATGAATCACAATTTCCTGTCAAAGCATATAAGTAAATTTTCTGAGTCCTTTTTCGGAAAAAGAAAACCAAATTATTAGATTAATGAAAAACCTGTTCAGATACAGTTCAACAGAGCATCGCTTCTCTGCCAGCATTGGCGAGTGGATGAAACTGCTTTCCAGTAATTCCATCTCTCTTGTTTGTTACAGGGATGTAACCTGTTGGGATTAGAGCAAGCGAGCAAACACCTTACGCAATCTGTTCGTCTGAGCAAACATCCACTATCACTTTAGCAACTTCAACTCTAACTTGATCTAGAGTCCTGCAGCTCGCTTGACCAGAGGCTGCAGCCACCTTCTAAATGGGCATCTAATGTAATGCATGAAGAGAACTGTGGGACTTGAGTAACTCACAGTAATGGCATTAGAGGTGGAGGAATAGTTGAGAGAAAAAAGAAAAATGTGTACAGTTGAAGGAGCATTGACCTCCTGGATAAGGTGGTTAAAATGGATGCCAGTGGAAAGAGAGATGGATGGATGCTGGGGGGAGGTGAGTGAGTTATTGAAAGGAATGAAAAGATGCGGAGAGAAACCAAGTGACGCAAAGGGAATCAATGGCAAGCCTCTTCTGAGGAGAAAGAGTGCAAATCCGCTGTTTCATGCACTCGGACAATCTTCCTCAGACTCCAGGGTATCTCACATCAAAAGGCGAAGGCGGATGAAGTAGAGAGATGAAAGAACAATGTAGTTGGAGTTAGATGTGTGAGGTGCATCCATTAAATAATGTTTGCATGTGTGCCGAATGGGCTCTGACCCACATGTGTGAGCAGGCCCAGGTCAGTCCACGCACGGCTTTAGGATATTAGGATATTATGAAGCTTTGGCTGTTTTTAGCACAAATAAAAAAAGAAAAAAGTAACCTTTGGGAGAGATTGAACGTTTCATGATCATGATTTATTTTATATTCATTCCTGCCCACATAAAAAGCCCATTACCCATTCATCCAGCTATCATGAGCTTTTATCCATAAAGAGTAGCTTCAAAGTGAAAAGTAGAAAATAAAGCGATGGTCTGTCTTTGCAGACCAATGGTGGTCCAGCCACCTTCTGATCTCATAAGACCCCATCTAAATTCTTGTTAACCTTTTATCTCAGAAATAAGGCACCACTTGTGAAGTCATCAATAGATAAGTCACATTTTGGTTCAGGTAATTATCACATACAACAATCAAGTCACACTCACAGCAGGTTGTCAGCAGATTTCTTTTCTGCTAGAAATCCCATTAGATGCTCAGTCGTCCCTTGAAAACACAAAAGTAGTTCTATACAAGTCTGTTGCTGCTACCATTATTCACTAGTGAAAAATCTGACCTCATTTAAAGGACAGAACAAACAATAGGCAAAAATTACACACACTGCATACAAAGTACAAGTTAATAGCCCAAACCTGCATTAGAAATATGCAAGGAAGAACATCTGTTTGTATCTACATTGATAAGATATTCCTAATAATATTTAACATTTTTTCATGATTATATGTGAATATATTCCACTTTCATCCTGTATATTGGAATTAGCATCTGAAAAAGAAATGGGGGGGGGGGCATTCGAAGGCCTATACATGACCATTACCCCTCTAAACCCTGGAGAAACAGGACATACTACCTTGAAGTGGGACAAAGTCTGTCACAATTAGATTTCTGAACTGACAAACCAAAACTAGATGCTAATAACGGGCTTAGATCATAAAGATATGGAGGCAGCCAGAGGCCATCTCTCTGAGGACTCTGAGCAGTCCTGTGAAATGTCACATGCTTCTGTTCCGTGATGTCAAATCAGTGTTGAAGTGTGTGAATAAAGCCCAGACAGTTGATTGTATTTGTTCCCCAGGAGGACTCCTGGGCAGGAGCAACTGTCTGAGAATGCCTGTCACACAGCTGATATTTCACATGGTGGGGTGGGGGTGGGGGGGGCAGGGAAGACAGACGAGTGAAGCAAGAAATGGGAAATACTAAACAAATTACTGTCGTTCCTTTACTGAGTGCCATTCAATGGAGAGAAGAAAAAAAAGAAAACCAACCTATAATGTGACAAATCCGAAGCATGAGAGAGGAACAGGGGGACAACGATTTACGGTGCCGTCACTGGAACCACAACATTTATCCAGAGGTACTCCCACTCTTTCTCTAACTGGCTGTCTCTCTTCTTCTTCTTCTTCTTCTTCTTCTTCTTACAGAGCACCTACTACCTGGGCCAACAGGATGACGGGAGATGGACCTGACCCACAGTGGAGACTTCTATACAAACCTCCCCTCAAGAAAAAACAGCCGACCTCCAGTGGATAATTTTACATGGTGCCATCGGTTCCAATGCTTTTATCTCTGTTTCTAACCCTGCTGTGTCCAACCAGTGTCCCTTCTGTCCCCTTCGTGAGACAGTCTTTCATGCTTTCAGTGAGGTGTGGGAGACTTGCAATTTTCTTCACTCTTCTAACAAATGTTTTTAATCTGTTCAATGAAAATATTAGTATCAAGAAATTCATCTACGGTGCTGGGTACAATAGATCGAATCAGAGAAAGTGGCAGCTTTTAAATTTTATTCATTTTATTTTATTTTTTAAAACTCGCAATTTACGTGACCAGGAAGAGGAGAATTGAAAACAATACTGTTCAAGAAGCAGCTACTGTTTTTTGCTGTAACATCATATGTCGCTTAAAACTAGAATTTGTTATTTATTAAATGACAAAAAAGACTTAAATAACTTTAGGAAAATCTGGTGTCACAAAAATGTCCTATGCACTTTAGTTGATGATCAACTCACTTTTGCAAATTTCCTGATATAATGCACTAATTTTTAAATTGTATTTCCTTTTATTTATTGGTTTTTAGTGTTTTTGAAGCACTTTAGTACTTTCATTTAATGAAAAATTGTAAAATGTTTGAATGTGATTGAAGTGTTTTTTGCAAAAAAAAATAAATAAATAATCTTCTTCTTCATTTAAAAAAACATTTTTTTAACCCTCTCTTAGTCACTCCATCCCTTCTTTTTTTCCTGGAGGTTGGCAGTCAAACACAGCAAGCTGTGGCCATTACATAACAATCCATTTGCTGGCGGGTGCTGAGGAACTGCTTGGCGGCTTTCGCGAGCAGCAAATTAGACCCCTAACGGAGGGAAAGTTAGAATTCACAGACGTTTGCGCACACAAACAAATAAACACAGACTGTAAGGAAGGGAAACAAGGAAGGAAAATAAATGCTGGGGTCTCTGGAGCATCATGTAAGCTGAGGATCTAACTGGTCTCTGAAAAAATCTGTTGCCTTTAATACTGGTGGTAGAGTCACAACACTTATTCCAGTGAGCCCTTGTGTTCAACATGAAGGTATTGCTGGATTTATTGAAATATGTGCTGTGTATAGATTTTCTTCAACACAAATTTATTGATAAAATCAGTTTGCTTCACACTGCGTAGATGAAGGATAGATATTTTGATCCCCTAGGAAATTTGGGATTTGTTAATGTGACTTCTTTAGACCTCAAGACTTCTGCAAATTGAAACTGAGATGATCAAAAACAACTTATTGCATGAGTTCAGTCAAATCAGGATTACTTATATTCCCCCAAATTCACAACTTCTCAGTTCATTTTTAATATATTACTTGGATGAAAATAACCCAAACCACAGACAGAAATGCTTACTGTAAAAAGTATGACAAATGAATTTTGTATAAAAACCCAAACAAAACAAAGAAGTGCCATCTAAAAAAAAAAAATTCCAGTGGCTATTTGAAATGATCTTAAAAAGAAATGATAAAACACAAAATGTTTCACCAAAGAGTAATGAACAATTCTGTCCTCTTGTTTAATGTCAGATTCAAACTACATTATGGTGGCACAACAAGTTAAAAAATCACCACAGAGGCTCAAAACTGGAGCCTGACTGAATTATTTTCATATTTTCTCCACCTTGTCCTGAAGTTAACCAATGATGAACATCTCAACCTCATCAGCATCATTATTTAGAGAAATCCTAGTATATGATGATAGAGGACACATTCACTTCCCCAAGTTTACTTTGAATAACAGAGCATTCACAGCATCCATGATGACTGCTTCATTTCCTTCTTCTATTGAGCTATGATTGACCCTCCTCATAATGTTGATGACAATAAGGTTGGGGTCAAACTTATGAAGTGTCCAGGTGTAGAAGGCCAGGTAGATTCATTCATTCATTATCAGCTTCTTCCTCTTTTGTAAGTCACACGAAACACAAACAACCACACACGCACACACTCACACCTACGTGCAATTTGGAATGATTATTTCAGCTGAAGTGCATTTTTTTGGAGGTTGGACAAAGCCGCAGAACCTTGAGGGAACAAAGACACGGGGAGAACATACAAACTCAGAGAACCTTCTAGCTGTGAAGCTACAGCGCTACTTACTGTACCCTTGGATTCCATCAAGTATCAGGAAATCCTAGAAGTAAATGCCTTCCATCTGTGGAGATGATGAATCTATCAGAGATTCCAGAAGGAGAAAGACTTGTTTTCAGAAGAAGTTCAAGATCATTCTCGAGTGCACGACAGACTTGAGGCAAGAGAACATCTCCGGTGGTATTTGACAAAGACAGTTGCAGGAACAATAAATACATTTGTTCAAGAGGAATGAGCTAAGACCTCAAAGAAACATTACCAGAAGCTAGTGGCTGGATATGCATCACATTTGCATCGGGTCATAAAAGCTAAACGGTCTCTAAAGTACTGGAGAAACCTTTCAGTAATGGCTCAACCATTTAGAGACTGCAGTAGCCTTTACATTGAGAACTTTGTGTTATATCTGCAAGAAAGTCTTGTATTCTCTACTGTGTTGAGCCACTATAGCTTTATTTGATTAGGTTCTAGCATATTGTAATTGAATTTAATATACAATGTGTGTTGAACAATTGTGCTTTAAAATACAAGGTATAAACTCTCTGAATCAGAAATATACTGATCAACGGCAGCAACTTAACAAGAATCCTGCAGGTCTGCTGGAATCACCAATGACATACTAACACTTCTTTTGTTGGTGATCAGGTGTACCTCTGACAAAAGCTGCCTTTCAAAAAAGACACTATTAATATTTTAGAGCCACAAACAAAATCTTGCCTCTGAGTCATAAACAAGTACTTCTTAATGTGACCACGGCAGCAGGTGTTGGAAGGTTTTGCTCATTACCTTGACATGCATTAAACATCTATCTTTACGTTTGTGTTGATGCTTCCCTTGCGGAATTGGTTGACTTTTCCTAGTATGCTTGGAGCATTCTAACCTTCAAACCAAAACATTCACATGCACTTTCCTCTGCTCACAGCCTGGAGGGGTGCTTGAACCTAGGCGATGTCACTGAATACAAAAACACTGCATTTTCATGATGGCGAGGAACAGTGAGGAGGAAATACAGACAAGTGTTTAGCCTTGAGCTATGTTAGAGCCTGTATTAAATGTTTGGACATAGCACAGTAGCATTGGTGAGATGGTCTGTGGCTGTTCCAAAGCCATTTACAATCCTTAAATGTCACAGTTGTGTAATTACATAAAGGAGGGACAATTAATTCAGCACAAGAAAAGACAGACTTGCAAAGACACTTGTTCCCATTACTTGCTCATTCAAGTGCTTTTAAGTGCAAAGGACTGTTTATACTCTCACTCCAAGTGAGATAGGACAGGTTATAAAAATGAATTGGAACCAAGATGGCTGAAAGAGATGCTCGGAGGCAAATAAAGTACAACTCTTGTTTTATCATGTCTTATTAGCAGCAAAGACTGTATAACACCACGGTTGCCCCCAAACAGATATTGAAATGTGATTTGATGCAAGTGGGCAACCATTCCACTGTCCACACACTCAAATGACATCTGTGTCACCACAATAACTTCAGCACCTCAAGTAATCCAAACACATTTTCCAGTCTCACTCCAAGTGGGTATGCTGCGTTGGCTAATTGGTTAAATTAGATAAATAATGAGAGCTGTTCACTCTGGATTTGAGTCAAGCCAAGTCTGACAGCAGCCAGTCTACAGGGCCTCCCTTTGGTGGGGAAATAGATTGTTTCAGCCAGTTCTTGATCGTAAACCAACTGCGAGAGTTCTCTCTGTAATGATGTATCACATAGAAGTCTTCCCTCCATGTCGGTTAAATCATGTAGGGGAGCGTGCCATTTATCTGTGTCCTACTCCTGTCTTCATGGACAAAGGAGAGGTTTCGGTTTTTTGACTGCACTTGAAAACTCTGGAAATAAATGTGCACACAGACTCTTTACTCAACTGAATGTATGGTTTAGTTTTGAATTAGTGCTCTATGTCTTCAGGCTAATCAAAATAACATATATCTGCACAAAACATACGATTCATGAACCTTGCAATAGATGATGATTGTTTGAAAGTGCTTGGCTGAAATCACGGCTGAATGGCAGAACCGAAGAAAATATCAGCAACCCTCAGAGAGTGAGAGAAAAAAACAAAACTACGAGGAAAACTTTCAAACCGGAACAGATTTTGTACACTCAGAACCCACACTCTCCCTATTTCATTTCCCTACAGAAAGCTTTCAGTCAGCAGATTAAAAAAGGGTTTCATGGATGTCAAAAAGAATTAGCTTCTTGTATGAGAGTATGAAGCTATATGATACAGAGTTCCTCATCTTATATTGTCTTGACTTCCTTATTGCCTCCCCCGCATCCCCACAAGTGTCTTGTACATGGAACGGAGCAGACGCCCCTACTTCTCAATGAAACAGCAATGATGTTGAAGATTTACGGAGCAAGCGGATAAAAGGCAGCCATGCAGTTGAATCACACTCGACACCACTTTTCTCTCCTCCATCAAGCTGGAACAATTCAACTGAAGCCATCAAAGCAGTCGCAACAAGGTGAAAAAGGTGGCACCAGTGTGGCATCTGCCTGCAAAAATGTCAGCAAATGCAAGTGCACTGATCTCACTGGGTACAGTTCATAGAGCGTCAACGCAAACGTCTGAATTATCCAAGCAAAAGGTACGAAACACAACATATTTACGTCTGCTATTCTGTTATGAAGGTGACATCTCTTCCAAATATGTACAAATAAAGTCTCAGGTGGGTTAAAATTGAAAAACGTAATTTTGTTTTTGGTTGTCAGGGGAACTGCATGTTCTTTTCAGTACATGGAGTGGTACTCTTCTGTTGTAAGGTATTATGAAAGCATAAGTTATGAGCTATGTTTACCTCCGTTTTCCTCTGTGTCACTGTGTTTGCCTCAAAACCATCCCTGTGTAGTTGCTCATCATTGTCCTAATGCCGAAATATGAAAAGCAAAGAAAATGCAACATGTCATGCATATGTCACTATGATAAGATTTTATTATGAAGTAAAATGCATGTAAGATGCAGGTGACCTCAGTCAGCAACGGAAAAATGATCAGTCTCTGTGGAAAGCCATAGGCAGAGATACGATATAAATGGAGAGTGGAAGACAGAATGAAAGGAAGAACAGAAAGAACGGGATGGTGTCATCCAGGACACAGACATGTTCGTAGGAGTACACACGGAGTGATGAGGTGACATTTTGCTCTCCAATTCCTCCCACAGCTGTTGTAACCAGCGGAAAAAGCAGAAGAGGATAGGGATGGAGAGGGAGGGAGAGACAGAGAGAGAGAGAGAGATGATGAGAAGAGAAAGAAGTTATAAAAGATTGCTAACCTGCACTTTTGCCTCTGCCTATTACTTCCCTGCCCTTCAACTGCTGCTGCTACATTCTATCTTTGTTACATCTCCCTTCACCTCTCTCCATCTCTGGCCTCATTTCCCCACCCGTCTTCCTGCAGAAGCCGACAGAGGCCGTTCTTTGCCTGCAGGCTCAGCAAAGGTGTGTGCAGCAGGCCTAGCTGTCTCTAATCAGACACCCTCTGTAAGAATTTAAACGTCCACCACGTCTCTAGCCTTCAGCAAAACCAGCAGCAAACGTTGAACTGGGAGAGAGTAGAGCTAGGCAGGGGAGGATAGACAGAGTAAGAGAAGGGATAAAAGAGAGGAAGCATAAGATATAGAGACAGGGGGAACTAGGTGGAGGTAAATTCAACTTTTCCCTCTCTAACTAAGATTAGGTAAGGTCCAGCCTCTTTTATTCTTCAGCATTCAAATGAGAAAGCAATAGCAGACGGTAAGAGAAAAACAGTCCTCAGGCATCTAATCGAGCACCAAAAGCCTTTTATCCCTAGTGTTAAAGATCTGAAGTTGCACGCTGCCTCTGAGAGGGTTCTCAAGTACACAATATATCTTAATAAATCTTAAAGCTAATCTCCAATGAAATGTATTGCAATGAAAACATGCCATAACTGGGCTGATATGATTTTTTTTCTGTTCTGATATGACAGTTGCTTCCACTACAAGAGACAGAGAATGGAAAGAATAAAAAAAGGCATCCTAGTAGATTGGGAAGCATGTCATAACAAGCTAGTTTGTTCTAAAATGAATTGCTGCCTAGAATGAGGAAAGACAATCTGACAACAAGGGGAAACATTCTTAGCTGGTATTCCACTGCAAGTAGACTTATTGCAAGACTTCTGTGCAAATGTAAGTAATCTTTCTTATTTCACTTTATCTGCTGAGTGTCTTGAAATACTTTTTTTTTTTTTTTTTACCACCTGGTTTTTGGAGGAAAATCCTGTCAGATTAAATAACATTTCAGGTAAACTCAGAGATTTTCAGCATGGTTGGAAATCACTGGGATTAAATTTATTATATAAACTGAATATGACTCAGGATGTTTAAATAAAACAGTGCTTAATTATGTGATCTGCTGGATCATACTCAGACTGTGAATGTGTAACTGAGTGGGATGGTTTTGATGAATAATATTCCTGCTCAGACAAGCAAACACACAAAAAATGAGATGTGTATTACAGAGTAGGAACATCTGAGAGAGATACGTGGAGAGCTGTAATCAGGGGTTAGAGGGGAAAGAATGATATTGCATGACAGTATAACACTTACATGACAGTCATCATATACCATCTTCATCACTGAATGTGTGACTCTAAAATCCTCCTATAACCTGTGTCCTCTTGGCTCTTCAACAGCAGTGCAACCTGGTAACATTACAAGTAAACTGCTGTTTTGACCACCAGACAAATGGGAGGCCTATAGAAGCATGCCATCTCTGCATGACCTGGAGATGTTACACAGCCCCCAGGTTATGGTACACTTGCCACAGAGGCTATACAGTAGCCATTTGTTTAACACTGGCTTAGAGCCATTTAAAAGGCTAACACCCTGTCTAAACCTACTGCGGCTGCACAAAGCAAGCACAGCAGGACATAGAGCTCCTGGATATTGCTGCATCTCCGAGACAAAAGAGGAACTGATCACAACCAGCCAACAGGCTGAAACCAACCCTTTTTCTGTCCAATTAGCTGTCTCTGCCACGGTTATTAGATTAAAAACATACCCTGATTCTCTCATGATAAAAATAATTCACACTCTCCCCTGCAGTATCATAAAAAACTGGAGATAAACCTTCAGATACATTCTGTCCACTTAGGTCTCCTTAATGCCACCTTTTGTCTCTTCTCCACTACATTATGTATGAATATTGTCTCTAAACTCTATTATATGAATGAAGATGAACTTGGTAGTTTTTAACCTTTCAGGTCTCTAACAAAGAGGGGTGTTTTATTCCAAAATGTCTGCAAGATCACATCGTTGCCATCAAATATTGATAAAGAAGGGGACGACAATATTTCTTGTCTGATTCGCAAAGTAGCAACTGAAGATACTCCAGATGCTCGCCTTGTGCACTGCAAAAAATCCCTTGGTTGACAAAGACAATAGTTTTCTCGTCATACATCTTAATTTCCATTATTTTTGCTCATCACATACAGTATGTACACTCCTGGATACACACCTTCAAACTTTTTGTGGTTGTAATGAGAAAATCATTCAGAAAACACACAGATTACAGTAAAATACACGCAAAATCAGAAAACTAATTCCTATTTTTTTCCCTGAATTATCTTTTCACACAGCGACCAAAGCAACATGCAAATGAGATACCAGTGTTCCATCATTATGTATATAATGATATCATATATGACCATACATCTGTCATAGGAGTCTAATCAACACTTAAAACAAATCTTGATGCTGACAGTCATCTATATTTACTTGAGTACAAGGTCCCATCCCTGTAATACAGTATTTTCACTTTGCTGCATCCTCAGAAGTGGAGGATCAGAACACTTCCTCCACCTAGAGAGTCCACTAAGAAACTGAGAGTTAAAGCACAGTGCAGGGCCGACGTTGAGGCCCACAGTACTGCAATGACCTACTTTTGACTTGGAAGGGAGGCGAAAGAGATATTTAATCAAAGTGTTGCAGCTCACACACTCGTGGGTTAGATGCCAAAAAGTGTTTCTGTGCAACACAAGACTTGTGCAGTTTTATAGCTGGTATAGCTGCTGATATGAACAAATTTTAACTCAAAGCAAAATAGAAGAAAAAACAAACATGAAGATTTATTTTTCAGCAGATATTCAGAGGAGTTACACAAGAGCTTTCATCAATGCTGCTGGTCAACTTCCAAAGCTGACTAAATTCATTTTGTAACAACAATTACCACAATACTTCTTTTATATAAGACAGTTATCTTTGCAGTTTGGTCACGTAGATGCTTTTGCTTTTTATGGGGGTTTTCAAAAATTTCTGACAAAAAAAGATTTTTTAAAGATGGATGGAAATTAAACTGACCTGTCTGTGATTAGATAGTTGCAAACATGTCTAAAATTTGTCCTACAAGATGAGATGAAACAAGAGCAGGGTTCCAAAAAACCTTCAACAAGCACAAAGCGCTGCTCTGCACTGAACAGATGAATACTGCTAGTTGAAGACATTCTTTGTTCAGCATGGTTTGGTACTAGTTTTGAAACTATGGCAGATGGTTGTGAGAAAATACTTTCTTTTAAAATCAAACAGTGCTGCAAAAATATATATTGATGGTAATAATTTTACAATGAATTAACAGAATTAGAATGCCATAGTATATCCTAATTCCATGGTAAGTCCATAGGATACTTGTGGGGTACTTCTGAATTCGACTCATATAAAATATGTCAGCGGACAGACAGCGGAAAGACATTTCCAGCAAAGGACGGATCTTGAAGTGATCTTTGAGGGCGAGCGGGCAGGTTTTGTGCTTTGTTCAAGCATCACGTGAAGCAGAGTGTGACATGCAGAGTGAGAGGTGATAGAATGAGACAGGATTAATGAATCAAGTGTCAAGTACAATTAATGTTTTGAGTGTTAATATAAATATAAACTGCTGCTGTGAATGATAAGTATGTAATTAAATATGGAAAAATGCTAGATGGTGACACACATAGCACTGAAGAAATAAGTTATTACAACCATCCATTCTGCTCATTCTGTCCTCTCTATGTGACCCCTACCTCTCCAAATCAACCTCACTCTTAAGTCTTCCTGCATACTTGACTCATCTTCAGCCTCGCACTAATCAACCGCCATCCATTAAAATCCCCTCTCTTCCTGACACAGGCGTGCTGGTGACAGGAGGGGGAAGGAATGATGGAAATTGGCCTTAATAACCAGCACACAGTGTCTGCTGTGCCCACACTACAGTGTAATCAGACAGGCGCAGCCAAAAACAAAGAAAAGAGAAGGAACAATGAAAAATAACTAGCCTACATCGAGGACAAAAACCACCACTGACCTTTATGAAATGGGGGTGCAGTGAGAAAATGGCAGCCAATGCAACCACAGCCTCTAATCTAGAGCCTTCGTGAATATAAGTCAACTAAAACAATTTATGGGGACAGGACTAAATATTGTTAAGGTCAATGGAATAAATCATGTCAATGCAATAAATCACTTAATGTGGGTCAGAACACCATCACCTCAGGGGAAACTTGTGGGTCACGCTTTCAGTGGGCTCAAACTGACAGAATCTTTATCAAAAAGGAGTAAGAGATACAAAAGTGGTTATTTGACTCATTGCCCTCTAACTGGTTTAAAAGGGACCGACATCTCACCTGAGTACTAACATCACATCCACAACAACCTTCCTGTAAAACTTAACACTGAAGCCACTCAGAAGCAGCATCCGCCGTCACTTATCCTCGAAGCAGCAGCAGCCATTTTGTGTCTGCCCCCCACCCCCACCCACCCACCCACACATTCATTGAGAGAATAAGAGGGAGTCGGGATGGCAGCCAGGACAGTGTTTTGGCAGGGGGAGACACACAGGCCAATGCATGACAAACGAGTGTGTCATCCATATTGTTGAGCCTGGGCACGAACCTGCCCGGCTCATCTGCTTGGTGAACACGACACAAGTCAATTTCTCTCCAAAAGACCCCCCTCAATTCTTGGAAGAGAAGAGACGAGTCATCTTGATTTGGCTCCATGGAGTAGAGAGGAACAGAGGGATGGATGGGAAGGGTGAAAGTGATGATGGGAAAATGCCCAGGCACAGAGGGAGAGGGAGTGAGTTAGGGAGAGCTCAAAGTCTGAAAGCAAACGTTAGCAACTCACTGGAACAAAAACAAAATGCAGCATCAGTTGTTTCGATTTTAAAATCTTGCACTATTTTTTTTAGTATTTTCACGAGTTCATGTATTAAAAATACTTATCGAATGAGGCTCCATCAGAACACAACGGAATGCATGCAGAGCCCGTTCTCGCTGCAACAATAAATCATCCCCCCCCTGACTGCTTTATGCTCAGCAGAGCGCTGGCTTAGACGACAGTTCATTTCATGCCAATTGTTCTACGCTTTTTCTTTTTCCTCCTTACCCCGCCGTCAGCTCCCTACCCTCTCTTTTCACTCGACGGAGACAGACTCCTGCCTGTGTCTGATTAAAAAGCCTGCTCTGACAGGTGGCGATGTTAGCTGCTGTAGGAGGGAAATCAATGCCATCAAATGACTCCCTGTGCTTTTTTCGTAAGAGAGTTTCATTTCTATTATGCCCAAACATCTTCTGACCTACGTGGTTGAGGGGTGGAGGCGTGGGGGTGCAAAGACTAAAATATGCTGTCTTGTTCACTGGAGATGTCATAGATGCTGAGTTGTGCTGTAGGAACCCAAGGCAAACAGCATGAAGGAAACACAAGAACATTAATTCTGGGAAATTGCAGCTACAGAGCAGACACCTCTCCATTTGAGCATCTGTCACTTGGGAGTATGCCCTACAAACACTCAGCATACGACTGAACAACACAGAATCCAAAGCTCAACACAAGATGCACAATCATAAATGTGCTTTAGCTTACCCGGGTGCTGCTAAATCATCGCTGTACCCCTCAGCTGTCTACGCTTGTTGTTAAACACTTCAATATATGTCTGCTTGTGTTGCATGTTAGTCGGCAGATGCTGAAGCTTCAATGACGGAAGCTGATTGTAAAACTCTGCTGCAGACAGTGTGGCCAACCAATCCCTCGTCACTGCTGCCTCTGATCCGTTGGTCGACTTAGGTCAAACCCTTCACATGTCAATCTACATCATCTAAAGCAAAAGACATGGAGATGCAGGACACCAGAAGCGCAGCTGATGGAGAAATCCCATTTCTGTAAACACCGGCTGAGTGTTGAGGACTTACAATACAGTTAAAATCCCATGAGATATTGTGATGGGAATTATAAACCAGATTGACTTAGCTGTCGTTAGACGAAGAGCTGACACTCTAGCTGGTAAAACGACTCTGTGTTTGTTTATCTGTGCAAATATTTGTCTATTCAATAAGACCTTAAGAAAGTTAGTGTCATTTTGATCAATGTCCTGCCAGATGTTGAAAAAAAGGGAATGGTCGGAGATGCAAGAGGTAGAAACAAGGATGATGATTTTGTTGTCTGGGTCAATGGACCCATAATCCTTGTGTCGACCTCCTTTAAAATGAAAAAAAGTAAAGTTATGGATGTTTTTTTTTCTCTTTTAGGATGACTTTGGAAGCTAAATCCTCTAGTGCCATAATTGCAGTTATAGAATTGGTGTAGATTTATACTGTACCATCCTGAAAAAGAAGTGAAATAGATTTCCAACATGTGAAACAATTTAGAGTTTCAAAATGAAACTAGCTCCAACAGATATGGTTTGGTTGGATTTCTGAGGCATGCGTGTGGTAAAACATAATACTCCTTTTTTCACATTGTTCGAGATGTGATGCTAATATATGTCAGCAAAGACAGGGAAGAAAATATTAGCATCATGTTATTATTTCATTCACTTATTCATTTATTGTAAAGTAGTAGATTTTATGTTTTACACAGTCTGTAAATGCAAACGTCATTTTCAGTTGGCTATAAGAGAGAGCTATAAGGAACCAGATTCGTTCCATCTACAGTCACATCAAGGCATTCACAACTATGTTTAAATGGCAAATGACCTTTTTAAATGAATATGTGAGTACATGTTTTCTACCAAATATGATGTGTCAGTTAAAGTCCTCACATAATGAAACCACGATGAAGGACGGTGGCTCTAGTGATTAATGAAAGAAATTTATGTGAAATAAATTTAAATAAAATGCCATCAGCTGTGGATTAGGAAATGGAGTTAAACTGAGAGATGCATTTTAAAAAGAAATAGCCTTTTTAAAAGAATGAGAACTTGAAAAATATAGTAAACTACATTATTAAAGGGCTACAACACTTTGAAGTACACATGGGACGGAATAAGCAAATGATCTATCAGCGTGTCTTCAGATTAATGAGTCATTTTGTTCTGTTCAGGGGCAGTTTAGGATTTTTATTAATCCCTTATTGTGCATTGAGAAGTTTTTCAGAATTTTAGAGGGTAATTAAGGCAAATCCATGGAATCTCTGGAGAAGACTTCAGGATCAGAACAGATAAAATTACTTATTTGCACTTAAAACTCTGTCTCACGCAGCGTTTGTTTAATTTTTTTTTTTAAAAATTTTGTTCCCAGTTGTTTTTGCCTTTCATTTGATTTTACAACCATACAATAATGAACTTTCTCCTCTGTCATCTAGTCCACAACTCTCATCTAATCTCTGCTAATGCAGATAGTTGTCATTGAATGAAAAGGCTTGACTGCGTTACAAAGCGCAGATAATGCGACAGCCAATCAAATACCTGTTATTGTAATCTCACATGATGGGAAGCTTAATGTAGCATCTCTACAAGATGCATCAACCAAGAGTTTCTTCTTTGCCATCATCTTTTGCTGAGTCAGTGCATTGCCACATGACTGACCGGCGACATGGAGGGGGAGGCAAAGATAGATACAAGCACAGTCACATTAACACAAAGTCTCCTTGTCACATTAAAAGGAACAATTAGATTTGAGGTGCATGCCATTTATTGATGTGATATTAAAGGATTTCAGAGTAATGAAGTCCTTCAAGAAAGAATGAAGCATCTAGGGCAGCCCAGAGGCGCCATCATCTGAGACTGTCCCATTAAATTAATCAAGGTTTCAGGATTGGGACCACCCTAAAGGTAAGTTAATTAAAAAACAGATTTTTCTGCAGGCTGTATCAAGTCTTTTTCTCTGGGAAAACAACTTCTCAACTCCCCTCTGGTCTTTCAGAGGCACAGAGTGAAAAAGCCAACTGCTAATTTAGAGCTATTCAAGGGTAAGCGGATTGCGCAGAGTGAGGCTTGAGGCTTAGTGCAGATTGCAGGGCAGTGTGTTTAATGCAAGAGAGATAGCAGGGTCATTTAAAGCACTACTGAAACCAGCAACTCCATTCCCTGCAGCACCAATCCTCTGTCCGCACATCATCTTAGCACAATGTTCACTCATCTCCACCCTGCACCTCCTCTGTTTCCCATTTCTCTGCTTTCACTTTGCTTCTTCAGTCCTGCACGTGCTGCACACTTTTATGATAGTGATTCATATTCGACTGAAATGCAAATTCAAAGAAAACAAGACATCTCCACAGACTGAATATATTGCTCAAACATTGCTGATCAAACACATGATAAACCCCATTTTCTTAACTTTTAAAAACTTTCTTCACGTCGCAAAGAAAGACATTCTAACCTTGGTAAAGTCATTTCCAAAGCAAGCTGCCCAAATATTTTGTTATATGAAAAGAAATATGTAACTGGCTTTGAAAAGAGAATTTATAAATGAATGTTTGGATATGTTTGTATCACCATACTGACAGAAAAACAAAGGGATTAAAGATGAGCGCTAATGATTGCCGGTGACTGTGTGCTTGGCAAATTTGGTGATTTTCTTCAAACTTGAAAAATCAAAACGCAGAACTTTTGGATCTTGCTGTCTTTATTGAAATGGTATTTTTTCCTCTGATTTTAAAATACAAACAGTGATCCACCAATGAAGGCTAAATCTGTGTCTAGGAGATTAAATCCATATTACAACCCAAACTTCAAACCAAATAATGCATCAGTAAAAAAATATGCTTGCTATTATTTAACCTTCTATTCAAACTCAATACCGTTACATGATAAAGTCATTTATGTGAACAGTTTTCTTGGCCAGGTTTGCTACATGTATATTTCACGCTACTGTTTCATGCCAACACCTGTCTTTGTACTATTTTTGTGTATACTTGAAACACACCTGCAACAATGCAGCAAAGGTCAATTACTGGCTTCTCAGCTGGATGTGGTTTGGCTGGTTTAATTCATATTGACTTTGCATACGTTAATCATTTTAAAAATGTCGTTGTTAACAAATTTTATTATAAAACAAGTTGTGTTAAACCTGTACAACTCAGCGAAATGACCAGGAATTGTAATGACTGTTTATCATTTACTCTTGGGTAACATTAAATTTCTCAAGAAAAAACAAAACAAAACACAATAGTTGTGTAATATGCCTGTAGCCTTTAGATACTTATCTGCAGAAGGGCTTCTTCAAGTTCTGAGTGCCAATTTAGGAAACCAGTTTACTATTAAGAGCTGTTAAAATCTTAAAGCACCATATTCACCTGTTTGCAGCTTAGCTAAATCACTGCATCTACTGCTTGACGTCCAACAAAGACAGAACAAACTATATTCATCTTGCCTTCAGTTTATTTATTTCCCATCTATCTTCCACATCATACAAATCCTGTGACTTTTGCAGTGCAAAATGCAAACAATGTCTTTTACAAAGCTGTTATCCCTAACCTGACTGACAGTTTGATATAAAAACTTGTGTGTGTGATAAAAGTATTAAAAATGAATGATTATCCCCTGACCTCAGGCTTAACCACTTTCTTTAATAAGTACTTCAGTTTGGATCAAGAATCATCCAGTTTCTAAAAAATGCAGTGCCAATGTTTTTTTTGTTTTTTTTTTAGATAGTCAGGTGACATCAAATCTTGCTGAGGCTCCTTGTATTGTGAAATGTGTTTTGTTCTTCTACATTTTTTTGCTGTTAGGCATGTATTTATTAATTTATTTTTTTTATAATCAGTTGTCAGTGAACCTTTAGCTCAAATCCAGACATATCACTCATTAGTTATTTTTTTCAAGGTTTCGCCGTCTGACTCTGAGAATGACAAAGAATGACAGAGAACATTATTCAACATAAGGTGAATAAAACTTTAAAATATGCCCTCCTAGCGAAAACCTAAGAAAGATAGTTAATCTGCACCAGTGGTCGCTTAAAAGTAAGCAACACCAATAAATATCCAATAACCTTCAGGATTATTTGTTTTCATTGAGAGGCCCCAATAAAATGCAGACTGTGAATTCACAATATTCACATTCCTACCATGTTTTACAGACTCAACTCAGTTTTCCTTTGGGCCAGATAGAATATAGCAGTTTCTCCTTTAGCTCGCTGATGAGAGGATCATGGGAGATGTTTTGTTCAAAGCTATCCAAAACTAACTAAAACAATGCTACGCTAGTCCATCAGACGTTCTCATGGCTTGGACAGCTAGGCCATATTCTCCTCCACTCATGCCGATCATATTGCTGTGAGAGAGGCCCAATCAAGTCAGTGTGTAAATGTTTCCAATTACAGACAGCACTCATCTGACCTCATGAATTTAAACAAGCTCATGTATTCCAAATACTGCTATTTGACCAGATCAAAGGAGGAAATTAAATTGGGGCACATGAGCTCCTGTTGTACAGAAATGAAAACGCCATCTTGCTCTGTTATCCAGAGGTGTGAGCAGAGGACAAACTGTTCTGTTTGACTTTCTATGTACAACAGGCAGGGGTGAGGGTAAAAAGACAGAAAAGACAGTTGTCATTATCATGAAAGGGACAAAAGGAAATGGGGATTAACAATGAAAAGTCAAAAGGAGACAAAAGGATGGAATGATGCCGGAAAGACTGATGTGAAGTTTGCATTTGAGCTGTTGGGAAAGAAGACAATTGGATGCACGTGGAAGTGATTCGAACGTAAAGGTGGGAGGGATAGACAACAACTGAAGTATCGCATGGTGTCTCCAATAGAGTGAGCTGTAATGAGCAACTCAATGTAAAATAAATTGCAAATAAAGAAAACACTAAATTTCCTCCAACTAGCAAATCAACAGTGCTAATGTGAGGCCTGAACTGCCCTGTTTTGCACATAATAAGGTAATTACCTCTAAAAATGTGGCACTGGCCCCTTCTTATAGTACCCATATATATTAATATTTCAACATCCCCTGACTATTAATATGTGATACATAGAGGAATAAGTCAAAAATGAGTCAGCAGCAGAAGACGGCGCATTGCAATCCACCAAACTATTAAAATTTAATGTTATGCCTAAATTCTAAAGTCTTACTAAAGATTTCCCTCATTGGAGCTAAATATGTAAAATAAAGCAAGCAAACAGCTGGTCCAATTCAACTGCCAGAATGACAGTTTTCCAGGGAAAGTACAGTGTGTGAGTACAGACCAGTGAAGGCAACTGAAATTTACAGTATGTATTTTCTTTACTTGCTTCTGAGAAAAATGATTTACCGTTGTGATTCTCGACCCTATTTAAAGTCCTCTCAGTTGAAATGTCTCACTATTACAGGTTTCTCGCTACACATTTTTGCACCTGTTTTTGAATTAGCTGCCAGCTCACTACACAGCCTCATCCTTTGTTGGGAAAGAAAATGAACCAAATAAGTCAATTTGACATTTAAGAACTCAAAGTAATATTGTGTCACTTACCTATTTGGTTGTTTTCAAGACATCAATGGCATGAAGCAAGAGGAGAGCATGAAAGGGAGACAAAAAAAGATAAAAGAATAATTATTTCATTGAACCCATCTCAACAGGACTGTACATTTATCACATGCGGATAAATTCATCAATCATTTATCATACTTAGCCATAAGTTTCCTTCAGAGGACATAATAAATCGTTTTTTTTACACAAAGTCATTCATCCAGAATGAACGAGAAACCCAAGGCAAAGATCAAGAGTGGCATGCAGAATCCAGAGGCAGCTTTATCGCCGCAAGAACTGTAGTAGGTTCACGCCCATTACATTTCTGTGCTGACGCCTAATCATGTTTAATAAAGAATTAAGAGCACAGTATAAAGATGACTTTAGACACTGATACGTTTTCTGTGCCCAAAAATACCAAACAGGTCAAGACTGAACATTTCAGACTGTTTGCTCAAACGACCTGGTTTGTCAGCTGTGGAGTGGAATGTGAGGACAGAGTCACGTATTCTGACAGTGTTCCTCCTTGTCTGACTATGAGATTGAAACATGCACCCAGTATGCGGCAAAGAAAAGACACTGCTTTCTGTTACGAGAAGATGAAACTACAGGAATATAAAAATGTGTTCGGCAAAAAGGTTGTTCTTTTTTTTTTATAAGGTCCATCAGAGGTGTGACTGTTTAATTTCCGTCCAACGTAAAGAAGACAAAACCAGAATTTTTTTATATCTAGTTTCTCCTGTTTAACAAAAGGAAGAAAGAAATGACTGTTCGGAGGAACATTGTAAATATCTCCAACTGGAAGTGGAAGAACACGCCGTCGCCAAACGCCATCAAGCTGTATAACAAAAGGTGACAACAGGATCAAAATCATTTTGATCCTGCTGAAGTCATGTTTTTCTCCTTGCTTTTCACTATCTAGGTCAGCCAAGGAAGATATTGAGAGGCAGGTGGGTTGGAAAAAGAAACATATGGACTGGGAGTGGTTGTGTGGAGCGTGTGTGTATCTCGTGGTTGTTGATCGCTTTCCATTTTCTCGCTGGTGAAACGAGAGAGGATTACTTCATCTAAAATTTACAGGTGGTGGAGGTGGAGCTCTCTTTAATCAGACAAGTTTTATGGAGAATATTGCCTGCGTTTGTTTGTAGGTATAGGAAAGAAAAGGTGAAGGTATAGGGCAAAGAAAAGAAACTGGTGGGAAAAAAAGATGGAGGAATTTCACAGAAAAGGTGGGAAGAGAGCTGTTGCATGTCAAAACACACACATACACACACACATGCACACACGTACACACAGTCCACATGCTTTACGTTCTACACTTTACATTAATATAATAATGTCTGTGCTATCAGATACTATTTTTCCAGCAAATTTAATTTGATGATATTTCCCTTGCCCCCCATCCTTGCAATGCTCTATCCTTCTCATCAGTTTGCAAACTGGCTCTCCGAGCCATGGTTTGCAGCAGATAAGAAGATAAAGGTGGGAAGGTTTGTTACAGGAAGGTAGGAAAAATGGAGCTGAAGGAAAAACGGGATGGCGTTCAGGATGCAAAGAAAAAGAACCCGGCTTTGCCTCTGCTTCGGCTTGTTATCAAGGTAGATGGAAGTAGTAAGACGGCTGCATTAGCCAGGAAATAGATGAGAAGTTTGATTCCAAGCAATCCTCCCTATCATGTGTGTCATATGTGATTTTTTTCTCTAACACCCCCTTATGCTAACTGATCCTGGAGAGATGATACCACCTGATGCCAGAAGAGGTATGTGTGTCCCTGCCAGGCACCCATGGGCTAGGAAATCACAGCGAAACGCCACCCAAACAAAGTGGCACCAGTGGGACATGGCCTCCATCTGTGTCAGGCACACAGGGTACATGACACCCTAAGGGATGCTGGGATTGATGCAGAGCCTCTACCATTTATTGACATTTCAGCAAGAACATGAAGGGAGGTGGGGGATGGGGGTGGGGCATCTGTAAAACACTGTTAGCATACAAATCAGGATGATGTTAAGTGTACAGAACAGGGAAATGCTGTGGGTACTGGGCTGTGCTGTACTAATGTCTTCATTTTTTTTATTTTTATATAAATGCACATGAATAAAAAATGTGTCTCATCTTTATGACTGATCCACCGCGCAGACATTTTTCCATACAAAATGTCTTCCACTTCATTTTTAACAGAAATGCACTTGGCAAAGAAGAGGCAAAAGACAGAAACACCCTGATATAGCCATTTTAAATGACCATAATACACAATTCTGCTTAACTGGCGCCACCTTCCATGCATATCAAGGAAGAGTTCAGGTCTTAAGAGGGTAATGAAAACTTCATGATCGAATAGATGTAAGCAACAGCACAGCTAGATGCAATCCTTCATGCAAAAAAATATTAGTCCAGTCCAGTCCAGTCTTGTTGCTAAATGGTACTTCAAGTGTTAATATATTCCGTGACTTATTACAGCTTCTTTGGAGAAGTAATGCTCAAATGTCCATATCACTGCTCAGTGCCAGTTATATTACAGTATGTTTTACCTTGAAAACCATCAAACATCTTTTGGAAACATGTGACTGACACAAGGAAGCAACAGTAATCATAGTATTAAAATGATGCATGCAGTACATTTTTGTACGATTCTTGGCATCAACCTTATGTTTTATCCATGAGGCTGCACTTCAGTGGCTGACAGCCTGGGTCACACTTGACTTGAGCAGAATGAAGTACCCATTACGGCACAGGTTAATGGTATCATGTGCATGACCACGGGGTCGATAGGCTGTCAATCAACTTTCCATATCCTCTGTTTTCTTCACCATGCAGGTTTGACATTTTACACATCTTTTGATGAAGACCCCCTTCTACGGTGGCCATTACCACACCCTGTAACTATCACCCCCACATTTACATCTTCATCATTTTACCCTTCATTCCCTTCCAGCCCCTCAGCCAGCACGTCCATATTAAATGTCACAAGAAACCTACTGGGGAGTGATGTTGTTTTCTTGCCCAGCGCAGAATAACTCCAAACCAATTACAGTGCAGCAGTAAAAGGGTGCACACTGCTCCTATGGGAGTTTAAAATGCAATTAAATGCTACAATTGTAATGACAAACACAGATGTGATTGTGCGTCATTGCTGAGCTTTGCTCAATGAGGTGATCATCCTGCTCATTTCACATGCACCAGGATTTTGTTAACAGGCATATCTCTGAACAACCAGAGGGGGATTGGATAGGAAAAAGAAGATGGGCTTTGATTCGTCTTGACGTAAGCACACACATGTTAATTCTTGACCCTGAAGCTGTCTTTGTCCCCTGTCTTACCTTTCTACTTCCCAGCAAAGACAACACACAAAGCTGGTGAATTGATAATGACGGGGGTGGAACCCTGCATGAAATGGAATAAAAATGGGCTTTGTCTCTGTATCTGTAGCCTTTCAATGTGTACTTAGGAGAAGTGGAGGCCTTTAGTGTGTGTGTGTGTGTGTGTTCTTTGCGGTGAGATACTAAATTATTTAGTTTCAAACCCCTGACAATGCCACCATTGTGCTTAGGAGAGCCAGCGCCTCAGGCTAACATCCCTGTTTGCAATCCCTCAATGCAATAGTTTCAACTGCAGGTCTCCCTCAAATGGAGCATAGAAGTAGTGACTGCATTACAAATAAACTACCTACATTTGACTGAAGTGTGCTTCACTGAGTTGCTGCTGAAGATAATCTGTCCTTTCATGTGACTTGGTTCTAATATTAAAGTGACGTCAAAGAGCAACTAAAATGACCCATTACAACAAACTGCTTCAAATGGTTCAAGCATTCTTCAGTATTTTATGGTTAAACCCTACATCTCTACCGCTGGATGTTAATTTGGTGCTTTAGAGTGATGACCACAAATGCATAAAATAAAACAAGAGGACTATAACAATGCAGACTTTAATCAGTTCCCTTAAATCTTGTGACACCACTTCAACAAAGGATTATATTATAATTTCCATTCAACCCTTCTTTCCCCTCCTGGAGACATAGTCGACACAAGAGAACCAACAGTTAGAGGAAGGCTGCAGACTGATGTGTGGTGTGCAAAAATTGAACTGAGCGATTCGTCGTGTTTCTCTTCCAGACCTTTGATGTGCTTGCAGACTGGAGGGAGGAGAATGGAGGAATGAACGGAAAAGAGAGGGATGATGCTGTGGGGTAGCTCGATGTTGAGGTAGTTTAATTTCTTGCTAGTGCAATTCTCTCAGGAAATTGGTCCTGACGATTAAACTTTGAAAGGTGAGAGAAAGAAAGGGTGAGGTAGCTGAGAAATGTGAAGGGAGAAGTTCCATTTCTCCTTACACTTTTCTTTTCTCCATTCTTTTATTTTCTTTTACCCTCCAGTGCATTTATTTCACAAGATACCCCAGTTATGTCACACTGTCTTTGGAGCAAGTTGAAAATAGAGACTCCAAATTGGCATTTGCGCCCACATTTAGGACTGAGGCTATGCTTAATGTGACAAAGATATGCTGTCGCTGCATGTCTTACTATCACTTGTCACAATGTGATGATGACCACAGCCACGCAGGATAAGTCACGTCTCTCGTAGGGTTCTCAAAGTGGAGAAACTTGAAGTCTTTCCATTCTGTCAGGATGGATCTTTTCTCATCATATCTTCACAGTTTGGATGAAAAAAATCACTGAAGATCTGGCCTCTAACAATTTCACTGGTGTTGATGTAAATATTTTTTCTTTTAAAGAAAGATCACAGATATCTGAATAGGTGAAGGCCAGCAGATGAGGCAGTGTGAAAGTGTTTTTGTAAGGGATATTCAGCTCATGAAACAACAGCCTCAGCAGTGGAGCAGAGATCAGAGCTTTCAGCACCACGGCTAGCTCCCCGGGGGTCGCTGCGGCGCTCTTGCTCGTCAAGCCAAGCACAGATCCAGACTGTGGTAACACCATCACAGAGGACAGACACATTACTGAGTGTTTTTGCCACTGCAGCTCAGTGATCTGGCATGTCTTGTGGTGTTACCGGGTGAACACGGCCTCAAGAAAGATAACATGGCTTTTCCATTAGATGAAGTGTCAGGATGATATATTTAAATAACAAATAGATGTCCTTCTTTAGGGAATACTTGGAGAAGCTGGAGCCGCTTGTTATGTGATGTTCTGGGATATATATTTTGTGGCGAACAACAATGTTTAATCTGTGCTGTTCCTATATTAAAATGTCTAAAATATGAAGGAATTGTGAGGTAGCACACAATTCATAAAATCAAAGGTTCAAGTTTAGCAACAGGGGACAGTTCAGATTCAACTAAAGGTAACATCCCAATGTGACATCTTATACTTTACAAAAGCTGGTTTTAATCCTTATTCAAGGAGTGATGAAAATCAACTGTCATTGCTGGAAATGTTCAATATTTTTATAATCATTCTAGTTACTTCTCAAGCCAGTCTGAACAAAGAATCACAGTATGCCTCCTGTGATTTTAATCTGGGTTCTGTTATGCATCATAACTTACATGTAAATATGTTAAATTATTTCATTATAATGAAAGGAAAGGAAAACAAATGATAGAAATATATAAAACTTGAGCTGTCTATAGAAATAAATACATCACAGACACAGACAAGCTTCTCAAATGGATTCAACTTGAACCTTCGATGGTTTCTGAATTCCAGATCAATCCATAATGTTTGCTGTCATGCTGTAATTAGCTTAATTAGCAAGTTTACAAGATTTCTTATCACTCCCTTTGTTTGACTTGGGAGAAAAGCTGCAAAGCTCCCAGGCTGAGGATACAAAGCTTCTTGACTGATGGATATAATGACCAGAGAAATGCAAGTAGCAACCAAGTTTCAAGGGGATGTAATCTTCCTTTGAGTAGTAGCCTGGAGAAGACAGCTGTTCCTCTTCAAAAAGACGCTGCAGAAATTTTGATCAGGTAAAACAACAAGCAGAGAAAAAGAAAAGAAAAAGGGATGCTTTCAACAAACATTTCAGTGAATGTCAGAAAGATAATGAGAGCACAGTCTGAAGTCATTTCCTCAACATGCGTTAGACACATCCCACATGTGTTGTGACTGTTGGGATACTGATCCTTTTGTTTTGGTGTCCTTCCCCTTTGTCTCCTGACCTCTGCACATGTCATCACCAGCTGCTTCTCGGTCCCTTTATCGATACATGTCTGCTTCCCTCCCTTTACCCATCTGTTTGTTATTCAGCACATCTCTTTCCCCCTGTCGCTCACCAAACATTACTCACATGTACACACACACACGGACAAACTCACGTTTTGGTTTTCATTAAATTTACGAATGACAGGATATGACAAGCTCTTCCAGCTTTTTTAATTTAGTGCCAGTGTCCGCCCACCTCCTCAGAGAGCCGGTCTTAAACCTGTCAGTACCAACTGTTGAGGGATGACAAGGTAATTAATAGTGTTTCGCTACTATACAGCAAACTGTTTCAGGAGTCAGACAGGCCAAAAACGCTGAAAAACAGGGAACATCTGGAGCAAGAAAAGATTAGGAGTAAGTATTGACAGATTCAGCAGAAGTAAGAGGGACAAAAACTGTTCAGTAAACAAAACTAATGCTTCCACTTGACACTAATTGTCTGACGTAGGGGCGGCAGCTATAATTGTTCCAATATAAAACCAGACAAAGCAGATCAGGTTCACATTTCATCCTTTTTAAATTCTCCAAACAACATCTGTAAAAGCCGACTAAAGATGGGGGCTAGCTGTGGAAGTTTTATGAAGCCATTAATCAGCAGGGCAAGCATCCTCAGAAATATTTAGTATCTCTAATGCAGACCGAGCTAGCCACTGTGTTTCATCCATCTCTTCTGTTAAAGCGCTACCCGGTGATGTATAGGGGTTATACTTGCACATTTCCCCGACTGGAGCATTCAGTGGTCCGAAAGGCTGCCCTCAACCTCTGCAATAGATCATTGGTGTCACTCATAAAGCCAGATGTCTCAGCTCAAACTAATTCAGCATGGAATGCCAGTGGATGTCAGTGGTCTGAGGGGTAATGCATCAGAAGATGGTTTAAGGGAAAAACTAAGAGGTGGTGGAAAATGAAGTTGTTGTCTGTGGGTAAAAAAATGAAATTTCTGATATGAAGGATTCTATTTATCAATGCTATATTGTATTTAATGAGGTCGGAAACTTTCAAACAGGTTAGAATTGTATCATCCCCAAATGTGAGGTGAAGAGCATTCAGAAACGTTTGATAGGATCATGTCATAGCAATCTTTTCACTTTTCCCAGCACTGACTGAAAAAACAATTTTTATTCATTCCCGATCACCTGTGCCAAACACCGATTTGATTTACAGCATCTTCTTTCATAATGCTGAATAACATGAGTGATGGTAGGAACATCTCTCTCTCTCTCTTTCGGCACATTTTTTTTCTGTTTATCCACTTGAAAGAGATCAGAACATGTTGCACATCAAAGATATCTGGTTTCCCCGGTGATCCACAAGAAAGCAAATCACACACAAATCACACTTGTGAATCGTCTAGAGTTTTGAAGGGAGGACACAATGTAATCTTAAAATTTGGCAATTTAATACAAAAAAAAACCTAACATAATAATTATTAATGTTTTGAAGTAGTTGTATAGATGTAAATCCAAAACACATGCAGGTCATATGCTGTCATTCTGCACAATCATGCTGCAAGGCTTTCAAGCACACATCTGAACACGCAACCTCTCCAAATGTCACAGCATCATTATCATTCAGTATTGATCCTGGCAAGGATGATCGATTTGAATTTCAATCAAGATAGATGTGATGGGTCTTTGGTTGGCGCACCGCCGCTGTCTCGGCTGGTCTCCGCAGTAAACATGCTATCGTTAGTCTTCTCACGATCGCGGTCGGCCACAAGATGTAGGAACCTCCCACTAAAACATTCAGTGATTAGAAACAGTGTCCTGGGCTCTGTGTGCATCTCCCATTCTGCACTGCTCACCTTCAAGCTGATATATGTGCCGTTGTTTCAACAGATCAAATTGAAGGTGTAGCTGATTTTTACTAATCTATTTATCTAATCCTGAATCTTGTAGTAACTCATATATGTTATATTGCAACTAGTCAGTACCTCTTTCAAAGAAGCCTACTAGCTGGAACATACGGAACTGGCATGAGGTTGGCACAAGTGCTAATTATGCAGAAGTGCATTTTGCTGTGACATGCAAGAGTCACAGCTTTGTTTGTCAAGTGTGTACAGCCATACAGTGGTAAAGTCAGGTGAGATCACTTTGCGATAAGTAAAATGTGCGTGAATTTTAAAGACTGTAATGCCCAGATATCACACTTATCTGAAACTGTACAGCACGTCAACAAACTCACAGCCTGTTTTACTAAGCCTCAAAATGCTTTTAATGTTTTTGCTGATCATTTTTATCATTATATCATTATTATGTTCCAGATAAATATTAAATGTATACTAAAGTCTTTTGAGCTGAAGCCACAGAAAACAGAAAGCCGACCACAGCCTACGGTCAAGTACAAATGGTATAGCAGAAGGAGAAGAAGGTCAGATATATTGTCTGTTATTATATAATACAGGTATCATATCATATAATACAGGTATCAGAAGCATTCATTGAAATTCCAACAACAGCAGTAAGTCAAACCAAACAGGCTAGGCATTTTACCAAACTGAAGAACTCTGTTTATATGACCAATTTTGCAGCCATGTCTTTTGGTAGAAGAAATTTTATAATGAAATGTGCAAACTACTGCCTTCCAGGCTGTTTTGGTAAATATATATTGTCAAAAAACAAAAATTCATCAACGATTCAGGTGAAATATAGACATTAAAGTTCAATAAATACGTTTCTAAATCTTTCATTTGTGTTCAGCTGCTTATCCAGTTATTTGATCAACAGTTTAATCAGGGAAGCCCAAACACTCCTCTGCCCAGCCACTTCCAACTCCTCTTGGAGGATCCCAAAGCATTCCCAGGTCAACTGAGAGATATAATCTCTCCAACGAGTCATGGGTCTACCTCTGGGTCTCTTCCCAGGTGGATATGGCTGGAACACCTCCCTACTAAGGCGTCCAGTGGGCATCCTGACCAGATGTCCAAACATCCTCAGCTGACTCTGGTCCTTGCGAAGGGGCAGCGGCTACACATCGAGCCTCTCGTGGATGGCGGAGCTTTTCACCCTTTTTCTAAGGCTGAGCCAAGCCATCCAACAAAGAAAACTAATTTCAGCTGCTTGTACTCATGATTTTGTCCTCCCTTATGAGGAGTGGACAGTCCATCCTTTTTTGGCTGAGAACAATGGCCTCATATTTAGAGGTGCTGAACCTCATTCCGATTGTTTCACATACGGCTGCAAACCACTCTAATGGGAGTTGAAGGTCATTGTCCAATGAGGCCAGTAGGAGCACATCATCTGCAAAAGCAGAGACAGATTCCCAAGGCCACTGAACCCGGCAACCTCCGCCATTTGGTTGTACCTAGAGATTCTGTCCAAAAAAGGTTATGAACATTTCTAAATTTACATAATTTACAGTCCATCAAAATGTAAACCACTGATATGGTTTTAACTCGATATCATGCCGATCAGTATGGTCGTAAAACACAGCTTCCTCTTTCTTAACAGTGTCTAAGATGAGGATTCCTCTACTTTATAAAGAGCATTTCTTTTAATTTTTGTGTACTATTACAGTTCAAAGGTATGCAAAGTTAACAGCAGCACTGAGGTGTACTAGTACTAGTACATGTAAACTAGCTTATACTCAAGTGTTTAGTGTATAAATGTCTATACAGTACTAGTGTAGTGCACTAGTGCATGTACTAGTACACCTTGTGCTATAGCTCTTCTTATGACCTGCAGGATTTGTTGATTATTTTGGTTTTCCCTCAGGCCATCTTTTTGACATTTCATATAACTTCCTTTGCTTGGCTCACCACAGTATCATCTATCAGTAGGTCCTATATTAATTGTAATTTGGTCAAAAGACTTTGTGGCCTGGACAGAGGCCTGAGCCAGCAATTGGTAACCATTGATGTATCCCTCATGCTCCCAAAAGACTGACGATTTTAATGAGCCACTGTTTTGAGGGAAAACAAACATTTGTGGCTTCATTCCAAAGCTAACTTCTGTGTTTCCAGTGACATATTGTATTTGGGTGCCAGTAATAGGCGGTTGATGAAAAATGCTGAAGATTAATGTCGAGCATATTAAAAATCAAACAACTGCAGTGAGGTATCCCTCCTATCCTTGCATCAAAGACCAAAGCATGGAGATTCTTAATTATGGCTTCTCTTCCATTCCATCACTTTCATCCCAAGGCCATCCACCTCCCAAACACAGATAAAAGAAGCAGCCCAAATATCTCTTATAGAAACTACTTAAAATCCACAATCAAAGAGGGAGGGTGGCTCAGAAGAGTGTGAAGATCTTCACAAATAATTAAGGAGAAAGCCATGCATGGCAGATAATGAGTTTCTAGCATCACTGGCTCCACAGTATTCCCCGTCTTATCACCTGCTGCTGTCACTCACTAATGAAGTTGCTATTTCCAATTACTACTCCCTATTAGGAATCATTATTAGGCCTGAGCAGCTATTGTGTTTGCTTGTGACGCTTGAGATAGAGCATGCAACCACTTACCCACCCACCCACCCAGACCCACACACTCACACACACACACACACACAAACCTAAGGATTACTGGACTTGACAGTCCAGATGATCTTAATGGACTTCTTGTTTCAAAGGAAAATGATCATTTGGTCTGGAGAATTCAAGGATTTTTGGTTGGAGTGAATAACAAATGGCCAGGAAGTGATATATAAAAAAAAAATTAAATAAATAAATAAATATATATATATAGTTTTATATAATTATTATGATAAACATTATTTCTACAAAAATATATATGTAGTATTGACTTAAATAAAAGCAATACAACTGATTCGCTGTGGCGACCCCTGAAGGGAAAAGCTCAAAGGAGAAGAAGAAGACCAAACATGTGCAATCATTACTATTTGCAATGAGTGGCCTGCTCCGATGCTACAAACAGCAGTTCGTGTGTATGTGGTTTTTTCCTGTCACAATGATATTACATAGACACTCGGGGAATTTGTTTACTTATAATTTCATACCTTCAAATAAAGAAGTGTTGGTATTGTCATTATACTTGGAGTGGAGCTTGACATTCATGTGCAGTGCTACTTGCTTCTGATCATGTAATTAGCCAGTGTCTTAAAGAATCAAGAAGTATTGCTTGTAAAAATTCTGGCTGACTCTTTGGTTTACTATTCCAGTGATGAACAAATGTTCAATAGTAAGTGGGTAGTGAAGCTTTAACTTGTCAGTTATTATATATACAGCACTAACTCGACATACGAGCTGCTTGACATAAGCGTTATGTGTGATAAAAGCCACTGCGCTGTCTATATTTTTGTTCGAGATATTAACAAAATCTGAGATCTATCCATCAGCGGATGTATACAACTTCAAATGAGACCGGATCTCATTTTTGATCTCACTTTTGTGTTTCTTTTCATATTTTATCACTGTATGCTAACATATATAATTAATTATGCACAGATAAAATATGCATGTCTATTGGTTGATAAAAACATATTTTTTAGATAATTTAGAGGGTTTTTTTTGTTTTACAAGGCTGGAACGAATTAAAATTATTTTAGTTATCTGAAATGAGGAAATGTTATTTGACTCACAAGCTCAGTCACAGAACAATTGAAATCATATGTCAAGGTACTACTGTACTGCAGATACGACCAAGGAGATCCCTGCATTTAAAAATCAACTGAACAAGGGACAATGAATTTTCTCCATGACAATTCATCTACTCTATATCCTTCTCTGAACAAGGGCTGGTGGATCTCATTGAACTTACATGAGAAGTTACACCCTTACTGTTATTAGCATATTTTATTCTGCAGCTAAAAACTGACTGAGGAGAAGCTGAACTTAAAGTAGGATCTACAAGGTGGTGGGTCAAGTTAATGCTCCTAGAGCAACACCCTGAAGTCCATGCCCTATTTTTTTTTAAGACAAATGAGAGATGGAGTGAGGGACAACGACTGCACAAGGCCCTGTAGTGATGCATGAGAAGCTATTTTTATTTCCAGTGCCTCCACCTTCCCTGAAGGTCGAGGCAGAGGATGTGGAGTAGGAACAGCGCTTAGGGAAACCAAAGAGCGAGGCTGCAAGATTCAGTGGGATCAGCAAGCCTGTAAGCTAATGCACTGTTTGAAGAATTACTTTTGTTTAGGAATTAGTATGGATGACAGAAAAGCATTTCAAACCCTATTTCATGAACACTTGGAGAGGATAATTGGCAGCTGATTATTTAACAGACGAAACTGCACTGAGCCATTTGGAGCCACAGTTAGATTCTTTTACCATAACAGTAGGATCTATAATTCGAATTATTTTAGTTTAGTTTAGTTGAACAGAACAGCAGTAGAACAGAAAATACTTCTTTGACTTTAGCTTTTTATTTCTTTTTTAGAGAAACACACTTCAGTTTGGTTCCTCTGTAAGTCTGCAGATGAATCTGCTATTAAAACTTAATGCTCAACTTATATAATGCCCACGGCATAAGTACGTTGGGAGGAAGTTAAATATCAGCCCATGTTGACAACCTCTGAGTTTCTGCTTTTGCCACAGCTTTATTGCTGTGAGTGTGAATAACATTAAAACTGCCTAAATTTGTATTCTGTACAAGAAAATACAATATTTTACTACAGTTCAAGGCAATTATGCGTTCTCTTTCCCATTGAGATGAAGTTCTTAAGGTGACTAATCTGACATTTTTTTACCTTTGATAACTTAATGATCTCACCTGAATAACTATGTCCCATTGGTAAATTTGTAAACTTGAGGCAACCTCAAACCAAGAGTACTAAAACAAGGATCCAGTACCTCAAACTGGAAAAGGCAAATAAGTTGCATCTATGCAAACAAACAAACAGACACGCACCAACTCACTCACTTTATCTACAAAGATCATATACTTACACCATTAAATAGTGATTCTGTATTCAATTTGATGCATGGCAACATGCACACTGGGAAATCACAATGTCTTTGTGAGCAAAAGAGATCTGATCTGAACTGAGAAAAAAGTAGTTGGAAAGACAAGTATTTATTTTAGATACACCAAAAACCAAACATGTACAAGCTCAAATTTGAAAATTAAATTAGAATATTGAGAGGGAAAGATAAGTGTAGCTGCAGTTAAACTACATGTAAGAATTTGTAACTCATTCTCCTTCTCAGGACTCGATCGTTGTTGTATTAGGATGTCAGTAAATCCTACATGGATGAGTGATTTTGCTTATGGTGTTTGTTCTTCCAACAAGCCAATAATCATTTATTCTTTTGATGGCATCATTCAGGAGGACCTAATAACTGGATCAATATTGGTGATGAGTGCAGCCAAGGGCTGAGATATGTCAGTTAGTATAATCAATGCTAACCAAGCACTCCAACTGACACCTACTGAGAAACCAATACTGTATAGGTGGGAGGTTTTGATGTCGTATTTTATAGTGTCACAACTTGGTGTTTTTCTCTGGGTAGTTTCTGTTTGGGTCACCGACTCCTCTCAGACCACAAGTTATAATACAAAAAAAGCCCCTCTAATTTTTAACACCAAAAGCATAAACACAGTATCATATGGGCTTTTGGGAAGCAGCATTTTGATAAAGACAACTTTTTTGGTACATGTCCAACTAGTCCACCAAGTCAAAGTTCAACAAGGCAGTCACAGACTGCAACATCCCGCGACAACACTGAATTCAAAACTTTACCCTGACCTACTTGCATAGGTCAAGGATCAAAGCTAGTTCTCCGACCTACTGTCACCGATCAAAGCACTAGCTTTGATCTAAGGTCTTACTCACACTGGCCTTCTCCCTCGTCTTTCTATCTTATCCAGTTCCTGAATGTAAAAAAGTTGACATTTGACCTTGACCTACTTTCCTCAAGGTCAAGGTCTTCATCTCATTTTCATCCCCTTTGCTGCCCGAGTAATCTGCTTTTTGTTTCATCTTTCTATCTGCAACAGTTGCGAACATATTTGGTGGACATACTAACGGACAGACAGACGAATGAACATAAGCACACACAAACACTGACAATTACAATACATCACTGCTTTGAAGAGGGATGTAAAAATTGTCTCTAAAATGTGGTCAGTCCAAAATCTGTCATGTACAAGTACAGTCATAAACAGAAATAGTAGCAAATCAAAATGATTCTTTAATGCCTTCATGTCTAATCAGTCATTTATTTGTGTATTTGAACTGATAATCATAAAATATTGGAAATAAGAGAATTTAACCTCAATATTACAAGACTAATATATCTATTTAGATATGCTCGGAATGAGCGGGCATGTTGTACATGTTCCAGAGAAAGGAAATCTGAGCAAACTACAAGGTGGGCGGGTTTAGTCATGCAGCCTGACTGCGTGAGTGAGTGTGTGTGCTTGGTGTTGTTCTAGTACCATAGCCTCAGGAAGTCTCACAGCGGCCGAGTCCTTGGGAAAGGGAAAGACACGTCTTCATTTTTGCACTACAAAGAGGCCATGCGTGTTATTTTTGTGAATGATTGACTTTAACGGTGAATCCAAGCATGATCCAAACCTGCCGTCTTCATTTTTTTGACCGTACTTTCATCTACATGCTTCGACTTAAAAGAATGAATGATACTGTTTCTATGAAAGATGTGATTTGGTTTTCAAGAAAAAAACAGGCATCATAGAAAAAAAAAATCTACTTGGATAGTCTTCCCCTGCAGAGGTTACGTACAACTTTGCTTTCTTCTCTAATCTATAGATGGTACTGTATAAAAGCTCCAAATGAAAATATCCATTGAATGCTTACTTCTTCTGCATCCCTTTTATCTCCGAAGCTCGTTTCAGAAAATGTAGCAGTCCTATGCTGCAGCTATGCATTTAAAATCCATCACACTGCTTTCCTTTACTGATAAATATATGTCCTCTTCTGGTAATCAGCTCCAGTCTTGCACTGCATTGTGAATAACTTAAGCCGCGAGCTTATGGTATCACTTTGCTAGGCTGACAGCAACCCAACATCTGAATCAAAAGCTGAACCAGAACAAACCTCGTCTGGTGTTTTATTTTGGTGTCTTTATTTGGTACCTTGGGCTGATAACCAACAAAGTCCATAAGTGTAGCAGCTCTCCAGGTCTGTGGCCAAGGGAAAGAGAGGGCACTGGTGAATAATTCACTCAGTAACTTCAGAGTTGAGTCCATGGCAAGAGCTGCAGGTAGGATTTTGGCCAGAACTCTGTTGCATTGAGTTCAATAATAGATGGTCTCAATCAACTGCTGACATGGTCCAGAGTCAGCCCTACCCAACCCCTCAACAGTGATAGATGTTAAATAAAATATGTGAGATGAAAGAGCAAGGCAAGCAAAAAGAGAGACAGACAGAAAACAAATAAAAGGGGGTACAAGGCAGTCAAAGCTATGCACTAGCTTTGACCATAGATTAAAGCTAGTGCAGATTGAAGCACTAGCTTTGATCTATTGTCTTACACTGGCATTCTTGCTTGTCGTTCTATCTCATCCAGTTTCTGAGTGTACAAAAGTTTAAATTTGACCTTGATCTAGTTTTTTCAAGGTCAAGGTCATTTTCATCCCCTTTCCCGCCCGAGTAATGTGCTTTTTGTTTCATCTTTCTATCTGCAATGGTTGCGAAGATATTTGGTGGACAAATGAACTAACAAACTAACGAACGAATGAACAAATGAATGGACGAACAGACGAACAACAATTACAATACATCACCGCTTCGAAGCGGGATGTAATACATTTTAAAAGGGATTGAAAATGGGAGAAGCTTCACCAATGTACTTATATGGCTTTGAACTGAGTTCCTCCTGATTTTGTTGTTGACACATAATCAGAGGAGGGCTCCCACAAACTGACTGCTTTTACACTAGAATCTTTCTTTGTTTATGGGATGGCTGAAGTCGAGGTATGGCTGAAGATTGGAGACCTTCCCTTTGGTAGTGGATCAAACACTACCAAAGGGAATATTTAAGGTAATAGATGGTCTCACCTAATAGATGGTCTGACCTGTACAGTAGAAGCACACAAATAAATTGGATATATTCTATTTATTTCTTTGAGCCTTATCATGAAACCCTATATTGTATCTACCTACATAATAATTTATATGGCATGCTGTCTTACTACCTCAGTGCTCCAAAGCACCAATTGCATTTGCTTTGCATTTCTTTCCTCCTCTTGGATTTCATTGCTTGTCTATTGATGGAGCTAATGTCAGTTTCCTCTTAATAGTCTCTGTCTGAGATGTCCAGACCTATCCTCACCAGTGTCACATGGTGGTTTAGAGGCATGAGAGTTTAGAGGCAGAGATTGAATGGGAGAATGGGAGATGTGCAGATGTTGAAGGAATGGGAAAGGAACATGAAATCCCTGCGATTACCCAGTGACTAATCTTATAGAAATGTATGACTTAAGGAAAGCTAAAATAAAGTTGGTGACGGTGGGGAAATGTGTGCACCCAGGCTAATCAGCGAATTGGTCTAGACAGACGAGATAAAGTAGCTACCAGAATTAAACACGGCTTTGCATTGCGGTGACAAGAAAAAAGTTCACACAAAGGGTCACCTACTGTTGGAAAGTCGTCAATAATTATTAGGATATACGAGCCAAAACAGAAAGGAATGTTAAATTAGCAAGTTGAATTCTTGAGTTCCAAAGGGGGTTACTAAATTACCTAACAGGTCAGGTATGCTTTCCCGGCTATGTATTAAAATTGGCTACTTTTTTTTTAAAAGAAAAAAAAAAAGGTTCACAATGTCTGAATGTGGATGGAATGACAGTACACACAATGGCTTATGTGCCCAATTACCTTCATTGACAGGCAATTTTGCCTGGAGCTGGCAGCTATTAGCAAGCCATCACCTTCTGTCAGCAAGACTGTCGCCAAATAAAGTTCCCCTGTAGAGTAAGCAGAGTGATATGCTGCATACTCAATTATGGAATCATAATCCTGAAAGGTGGGCCACTCTGACTAACTCCTAATTGGTGGTCTTTTTATGTATGAGTCTAGGTTTCAGATGGAGCAATGGAGCATTGGGAATTCAAGGTCTCTTGCTGGGCCTGCCACTCATTTGGAATTGTTTAAGACCGAGTTATTTTCCATCCTCAAACAATCTGAATTAGTGCAGCACATCTAGTATTTGGAAATGGATTGTTAGAAGAAAAATCCTGGAAAAATTTAACCTTTTGGTGACGAATTGTAATTACATGGACTAATAGTGAAGAAAAAGCCTGCCCGCATGCCAGAAAGTCACAATGCCCTCCTCTCTCTCTCTCTCTCTCTCTCTCTCTCTCTCTCTCTCTCTCTCTCTCTCTCTCTCTCTCTCTCTCTCTCTCTCTCTCTCTCTCTCTCTCTGTCTCTCTCTCTCTCTCTCTCTCCACCCCCCCACCTCTATCTCTCTCTCCTCTCTCTCTTACTCCTTATCCTTTGTCAAAATAAAACTCCCCAGTAACCTTGCCCTTGGTCTCTGTGTCTGCTCCTGGGTACTAATAAAACAGAGCCCACAATAGGACACACATATAAGGGCTGCTATCAGAATCTCAAGAAGACAAATGCATCTCTTGCCAATATTCTTTATAGGAAAAGTAATATCGCTTGATTCAGCTGACAGTCAGTGCTTCAAATACAGTGAGCTGTAGGTGTCATATTCTCAGTGAGGTCTCACAGATAAAACATATTGGATTGTAGATAGTGACCTACACAGCTGTCAAAGATATCACACATTTTTTCTGGCACTAGAAGATAAGTTACTGGTTTAATTTTAATGCCTATATACTTTTGTTGCCTGATAAACTGCCTGTGTATTGTGTATTATAATGCACGTCAGCTATGGTTACATCCTGGGAATGCTGGCTCTTTGAAAAACCCAGTAAATAAAACTGTATTCCAATCAGAATTTTCCTCAGTCAGTATAATTGCAAGTCAAACAGGATTATATTTATTTAAAAGTTGGTTTAGAATTATACATTTAAGACATACTGAAAATAATATACAGTGGTACCACTACTTACGAAATTAATTGGTTCTGGAAGAAATTTCGTTAGTGGAAAATTTCGTGAGTAGAGACGTGTTTTCCATGCAAATGCCCTAATCCATTCCAAACCCCCCCAAATTCAGACATAAATGTTTTATAAAGCATAAAAATGCATCAAAAAATGTAACAAATTCATGTTACAATTAGATGATTAAACAATAAATGAGAGTTGTGCATAATGTAAAAAACAAAGAACAGAGTAAAGAATAAAAACGATGGTTATTTACCTTTTATCTGCTGTCCTCATTGTTTTTTGCCCTCTTTGGTTCATGCGCTCTTGCCTCAGCATGCCAAACAACAGAATGAATTCTAGTTCTCCTTTTGAACTTCTCCAATCACCCACACGATGCCTTAAACTCCTTAAACTTCCTTTTGTTTTAATAACGTGGCAATTGTAGATGCATTATGGCCATATTCTTTGGCGAGATCAACCAAACGCATCCCTTTTTCATGCTTTTCTATTATCTCTTGCTTTGTTTGCATGGACAAAAAAAACTCTTTTCTTTGTCTTTTCTTTTCCTCTTTTCTCCGTCACTTTCTTGGGGTCCATTGTGAATACTTTAAAAGTTAATATATTTACGTAAAACTATCAGAACACGTCATGGGTCGAGGGCCGTATGACGAGGATGCTGCATAGACACCTATCTAGCTACACACAGAGGTCCGTCCTAGCCAATGGGATGCCAGGATGCTAGGTAATAGCCAATGGCAGAGCAGCTATAAGAATGTTGCGTTCAGGAACCTTTGGGAGCTGCGAGTATCAGCCGATATTGTTTTTTTACCTTTCGTAACTCGAATTTTTTTGTAACTAGAGGCAATATTTTCCTGTTGAGGCTTTTCGTAAATAGAGGTACCACTGTATACTTCATATGTAATTTTGAGGTTGTTTGTTTGGCTGTTACTGCAACTTAATTGTAAAACACTATGCAATGCCAAACACCATGCAATACTGTAAGAATGCCACTGTGTCCATTTCCCCTCATTGCAAAGCCACAGGCTGTGTGTGTGTGTGTGTGTGTGTGTCAGTGTGTGTGTGTGTGTGTGTGTGTGTGTGTGTGTGTGTGTGTGTGCGCGCGCGTGCATTATTCAAAAATGTAGAAGGAGAAAGACACCTTGCATTTGAAAGATTGACAGACTATCAATACTAATCCACCGCCCAGTTAATAGAAAACATCTGACAAGGAAGGCAGGGCTGATTCCATGTATCAGGAGATGACAGGGATGGGAACGCCAAAAAAAATGCCAGCTTCTATCAAATATGAATGACAGCCTTCGGTCTTTCAACTGACATGCATTTACAATAGCCTACAAACAGAGTCAAGCTGAACCAGCTTACTACTGTACTATTATACATTCCTTTGCCACATGTTTTTATAGTGCACTACTCATATTCTCCACTTTGCTGCAGGGCAGGCCTCCTGCAGACACTGAATAAACTCTGAAGTGGCACTTGGCAGTCAACTACTCAATAGAGGCCACTTAAAGCTATGTGTGGTTGAAAACTGTGGACCTTGAAAGGAAAATGCAATTCTACAATAAAATGACTATGGCACCAAAAAAAAAAAAAGTTCTGTTGGCTAATATCACACATGTATTCAGCCAATGAAAAATACATCTATTATAGACCTGCAACTAAAATATATATTTTAAAGGGGGACAAAACACTAATCAAATTATTAGTTTTTTATAACCTCAGAAAGAAACTTTTGGAAACAACATCCTTGTTGCAGATGTATATCCTCTATGCTTGTTCAGTCCCCCATGTCACAGATACACATGAACTAAGTTATTGCGCTATTATTAATTCAGCTGAGCTGATTCTATTAGTCGCATGCAGTGGGGAGAACAGCTTGTTTATCAAAGACCATGCTGAGCTTTATTAGTCTAAATAATCCAGCCCACCAACATATATGCACTGCATTATGTCACAGGGGTGAGGCATTGCTGTTTTTATAAACATGATGGATCTGAATAAAGCTTAGCATTACATAGGCCATAATGAGGTTTTGTTTTCTCATGAGAGGGGGGAATAAAGCTGATTAACACAGACGAATAAAAGTGAATGCTGCACCTTTCAATCAATCGATCTGGTCATGAAAAATAGGAAAAAAGGAAATAACCCACAATGGGCCACTTGAAAGGAAAAAAAAAATAAAGGGATGGAAAGGCTTAGTGGTGGCTTATTCCTCAAATCCACTGCTCAACTTTCCGTAAAGCTATAACACACATAATCACACACACACACACACACACACACACACACACACACACACACACACACACACACACACACACACACACACACACACACACACACACACACACACGTGCGCACAGTTCATATCTTAAATTGTCTCTTTTTTTGACGATGAATAATTGCAGGCCGATCATAAGCACTGACCTGGAAACAAGTGGAATGTCTTTGACAACCCCCAATAAGATGGGGGAGGTAATGATAACATGAACCGTGCATCTTAATCCAAATTCCTTTGGCTTTGTCAGTGTGGTTTGAGAAACAGAGTGCCTTGGGTTAGATGCATAAACAACAAGGTGCAAGGACGATGTCCTATATATACTACATGTCAAGCAAATACAGCTTCTGGAAAAAACAGCTACCAATGCCGAAGTAAAACATATTATACAGTACATGCGAAAGGTATAACATACTATATATACTGTATATATATATACACACACACACACACACACACACGCACATTATATATACTGTATATCCCCACAGTCCTTGGATTATTATTTAAAGAACAACGTTAGCAAGAGAGGAACAATATTTTTGAGGAATATATAGTCTTTGTATTTGACACCTTGTATCTGTCTTATCTGTTTTTATACTCTGTTATTAAAACCCATGCACCAAAACACGTTTAATCAAATTTTGTCAAATATCAGGCTCAGTCAATTCCTTTTGAGCAGCATTAAAACCACCATGGTAGCTCAGTGTTTGGTCACAAAACAAAACACTTGGATACACACCTTTAGGTTTAATATTCATGTAGACGTTTATTCAGGAACAAAGACAGCTGCTCAATCTCAGAGGGGTATGCCTTTACATCTCTAAATTACATTCTGAAAAACAGCTCACAGCCCAGTTTGCCCGTGAGTGGCAGATTCCTTTCACTAGTTACAATGCTATGAGAAATGGAATCATTCAGTCATAAGTACATATGTTGTTGATATATTATTATAATGCTAACATATACTGTGCCTAAGGATATGTATGGCATCAATAGGTGTGAGTTTGATGTCTTCTCTCAGAGCTGTTGATGGTGAATGATGGCTGGAGTTAGAATGAAATAGAATTTCATCCATCAGAACGTCAGTTCTCTTATCAATAACATAATACAAGAAAATATGATGGAACTTTTATCTGGTGAAATGCTAGACTGCACTCATCTAAAGCATTGAGTATCCCAACATGAATCAGATTAAATAAATGACTTTTGCTCTCTCTAGGTTATTGAAATAACAGAAATTATCCAGATGGAGTATTACAGAATTGACAAAACCAAACACTGGAGAATGGAGAGAAAAGAAAGACTTTTCTACAAGGCTGTAACATAAAGTAACGCCAAGGTACCACAAAACTTCAAGTCTCTCTGCAATACTAGTAAAATATGTCTGGAGCAAACTGAAGTCCATGTGTAAGAGTCCATGTGACAGGTTTGTCAATAGCATACTGTATATATATATCAAGTGTACGAACAAGAGTCTCCCAGGATCAAAGAGAAATGTGTGGCTGAAAGGCAACCAAGTCATCAGTCCAGTCTGAAAAGCAGCTTAAGAAAATTTTTCTTTCATCACTTGTTTGTCTCTATTAAAGTTTTCACAATAAAATTAGATGTTTACATACAGTTCAACCTTGCATTAACATTAGTGTAATCTTGATTTAGCACCACCCTGATGAAACTACATACGTCTTTCTCATTATATGGAAGTAAGACTAGCAGCAGAATGACACAATAAGAGCCAGAAGAATGGAGGAAGTCAAGTGGAAAGTAAACGCTAACTGCTGGCAGGGGACCGTGCCAAGCCTTGGACTGGTACACAAGCCAAAGATTTAAAGGGTGATTTACCTTGCAACTAGCCGCTGCATAGGCCATTAAGTTTGACACCAACTCCTGCCCCACCCACATCGACGTCCCCTCCCCATCACTAAATTTGTCTGAGTAGCATGCATTATCACTCATCAGACTTTTTCTTTGCATAATATTGTCTCAACCCTCGCTTCAATCTCTCCTGGAAATTGTGATCGTACCTCATCATCAGTTGATTGAGCAGATATTTGTGAGCTCTGGCTCTGAAAGGCAGAACCAGGTCATATCTGTGGACATGAGGAATAATAATAACGGGTCCAGATTTTCTTATTATTATGGAATTGGACTTTCCCCACAGTTGGAACCCTGAACAGAGACATCATACTACTACTTTCCTCTGATCGAGAGTTCTCATGGGAAGACTAATGATGATGAACGGCAGTTTCAATCCAACTTTCTGAAAGAAAATACACTATCAATGGTGATGTGGTTTCCACCAACTGGCGACCTCCTGTCCCTAGTGTGGTGGTCATTACTGCAACAATACCCCCTGCAACTTGTTATCAAAATGAAAACTTACAAATAACTGGTTATGGAGACCACTGGAAAAATCAATTCTTCTTTTGATGGGAAGCATTTATCTTTTCGCTCAGGCAGCAAACTTTATTATGAAAGGAAAAGCGAACAAACAAAGCAAGTGGAAGATAGAGATAATGAGCAAAAGAGAGGCCGTAGAGAGAGAGAGAGGTTGTTGTTTCATGGTGGTCTCGGGTGTGAAACAGGCACAACGGAAGGTGAGAATACAATCAAAAGGACCACTTTTTTATTGATCAGCTACTGAAACCCTTGAGGCTAAGCAGCAGATTGCAGTAAGGAAAGTAGCTGTGTGAGTATATTAACAGAAGATACATGAGGGAAAATCCTCATTCTTAGATCTCTGACATTTAAAGTGACATTATAGGCTTTAAAGTGGATCTACAACAAATATGTACAGACAAGCAGATAATGTGACAAGGACAAAAAAAGAAAAGGTTATTTTACTACATTTTAGTTAACAGGATTGTTGCATTTTGGAACATAAGACTAGATTAATATTTGGTTAACTGGTCGTAACAGATGATAGATGTTATATTATGATATCAAGTGTTTAGATCAACTCTTTTATATCAAAACCTAAATTTCAGAGTCAAGTACTTAAGCCTATATTTAGCTGAATTGTCTTTGGAGAATATCCTACTCGTCAGCTTTAAATATGCTGAGAAAAAAATGAAAGTACTAAACAGATGACACAACAGAAAATGTTGTTTACAGGATGCACAGAGTAATAATTCTTCAAGTAGAACTTAATGAACAGTAAGAGGATACTTTTTTAGGATTTCATATTTTCTAGGGACACCCAGAAAGCAGCACCTGGAGTATTCAGAACAACATCTCCAGCTAAATAACACTATAACATTGACTTTTCATGACAGGATTATGTGAAAAGTATTACCTTTGTTCTGTGAAAAGCATTACTTTTGTTATGTGAAAAGCACTACTTTTGTTAGGTGAAGAGCATTACTTTTTTATGTGAAAATCATTACCTTTGTTTTGTGAAAAGCATTACTTTTGACAAGAGAAAGAAGACATATTTTATGCTGGGGTCTGAAACCATCAAAAACAATGACATGAGAGCAAGAGAAGAAAAAAAAACAAAACCAAAGAGGAACTGCAATCAAAGCAAAGACATTTTTGGATATATTTAACTTCCCTTTTTCAGTTTCACTCCCACCCCCCTCAATTTAACTTCATGGCAAGAGCAGAAAATAAAACTGGTGACAGCAGAGATGTCCTGAGCTGAGACAAACCCGAGCTGCCTGCCTGCTGATAGACGCCTTGGGTACACATTTGAAATAAGACTTTGTAACAACACAAGTAAGTCTGTGAATACAATCCTGCCAAAGGTATTTACTTTCCAAAGACATCTTCCATATGCACCGCTCAAGTGTATTACAGCAAATGAAGGATACAATCCTTGAAAGGGGAAACTTTTTCGCAAATCTTCTCGGCCCATTTGACTGCAGATTGCAAAGACTGAATCTATTTCAGGAGAAAAATGTTTTTATTTATTTTTCTCAGCTGCCTTCATCGAAAATACAAAAGACTTCAGCCTAGCTGAAAAAAGCCCCTTCTTTATCCACCCGTCAATAGCCATAATAAAACATATACCAGCAGCCTGGGAAATAAAGGCTAATCCTAGCATGCCAATAACTTTGAGTGAATACACAAAAAATGTACTTGAGTTTGATTGTTCCCTGCTCTGAGAGTAAACATTGGAAAATATGGAGAGTAGACATTTTCTCAACATTCAAATTTCCTAAATTACAAGATAGGACTTTTGACTTTGAATAATGCAACTTGTCCCACCTTGTATATTTTTTACATTATGAAATGCAGGGGTATGTTTTTTTCTCTGGACACGTGCAGGTCAGCAGTCAGCGTTGCGGTGGAGTCAGACTACAAAGCCAGTCTTTACACATTCTATTTACCCAGCACCACTGTAAGCTAAAAAAGTCAGAAGAAACCAGTCTTACAAAAGGGCCATCAGATGGGGAACAATTGCTTGTAAGGTCCTCTAAAGGCAATGGTTTTTGTAGCAGAGCACAACTGCAAAGGCTATGACATGTGAAAGTCCACAATTAAACTATTTCACTTTATTACATTTGCAGTTACTGATTTTTTTCACTTTTACAAAAAACCCAGAGATTGTCCCTTTGGAAACAACATCCCACTCAGTGGCTATTTCTTGGCTATGAAGGGGTTGTTTGGACATCACTGGTGGCCTCTAAATACTAAAAAATAAACCACTGTGTATAAAGATGACAATTTTCCTTGAATTTTTACAACAAAGTCACTTCATTGTCCCATTTATCTGTAACACACTTAAAACAGGATGGTTTGAACCAGATGTCACTCTCTCAGAGGGAATAGTCACCAAGTTCATTTCCATATATTCATGCAGAGTTTCCATTAAATTATTAATTCTTTTAGACCTACACTTGGATGCAACATAAACAGCAGTATATATTCTTGTACCATAAATGTACTGCACTTCATCTTGCTTATGGAGTATTGCTTGACAAATCTTCAGTTAAACAGGAATGAACTATCCACTCATCCGTCCCACTTTATGGTGATTATAGACATTTACTTAAGAAGAAATACACGTGCCAGCCCCAACTGGACACATTCATAAACACAACAGATCCATTTTCGTGATAGAACCTGCTGTGGCTGTCTGTGATTGGTATAGGAAAGTTTGTGTGCATCAGACCATTCTGTGTTCACAGCACTTACTTTCCTGCTCTTTGTAGACATCCATTTTAGCCTTTAGTCTAGCCTTTAGTCTAAGTGCTATCACAGTTAAGAAAGTAGATGCAAATATGGAGGGAACAGCGAAGGGTGGAGAGGACGGTTACAGAATATAAAAAAGGGGAGAGAACAGGGAGTCAATTTGTGTGTGTCGGGTGGGAGGACCAGGGAAGAGAGCTGGAGGATGATAGAAAGCTCATCACCATCCATTTTGCCAAACAACTTTAATCAGTGTTAATTGAAAAGATGCAGTCTAGATGAAGAGCTGCGTGACTTCACGGGGGGTAAGATGCAAAACGCTAATGAGCTATGAAGATATTAATCTATTTATATGTTTATGTGTTTATTTATTGAGTTGTTTGCTTCGTGGCTTATTTCATTTTGAGGAGAATTCAAATCAGGCTCATAAACAGATTAGACTCCAGTAGGTATGATTGAAAACTCAAGTGTCTTTGTTTAGAGACAATTTCTAAAATAACTTGACACGGGGATATTCTAGTTTATATAAGAAAGAGAAAATATGATTACCATAAGCAGTGGTTGTGTGGTTGTTAGTCAGGTCTTATTGTATGACAGTGATAAAGAATCTGTGCTGTGGAATCTGAAGCTGGAATCCAAATAAACTTAGATAATTGACAAATATTTATTAAAAAACAAGGTGCAGACCTCTGCAGGGCACACAATAATGCACAATGTCTTCACACACACCACCATGTCAACACACACAGAGACACAGAGAGGAATATAAGAAAACCTGTGTCAGTCCTTGGACTGCTTACTTTTCTTTTGCGGCTTCTACATTCCAGCTGTGTCTCCAAAAGACAGTGAATTACACAGAGGCAACAACAGGTCAGAGCTGACATTACTCTCTGATGGACTCTCAGGATGAATGGATGGGTAGATGGATGAGCCAGTTGGATAGATGGTGCAAGTACAATAAGCTGCACTTACTTGAACTTTTGCTGGAGAGCCTTATTTGTACACAAAACATGCATTGATCAAAATAAACTGATAGGTACTCCTTCATCACAAATAATATGGATTGGCCCTTTAAATTAGCATAGACGACACGTAGTGGGACTGCATCCCACACATGCTTACATGCACAATAGCACGAAAGTAGGTATTACATTTTCAAGACTCCTAAAAGTGAATTTCCATATTATAAAGTATGATGCCTGTAAAAAAAAAGAAAAAAAAGAAATCAATTGTTCTTATGGTCTTGAAATTATTTTTGTTGTTCATCCTAAATTGTAATGTGGTTATACAGTCAAAAATTTTAACATGGGGTGAATAAAATGAACAAAAAATACCATAAAAATAAAGTAATAAAGAATTTATACGCGCAGAGGAGAAACATTTAAAAAGTCTCTTTTTCAGTGGTGCAATAGATATTTGTCATAGTTCATTTGGAACACAGTCAGAAATCTTTTCCTGTCTGAAGCCTGAGCTCTGAGAAGCAGCGGAAATGGTGCCTGGGGCAGGAACGGTAGAGGCGACAGACCTGTAACCTAAACAGTGGAGGGAGGCATCAGCATATACCTGGCAACAAGGAAGGGGATGGTCCCCACCACACAGGATGGTCAATGGCTATGATTCCCAACACAACCACAGGGGAGGAGGAGAGATAAGAGAGATCATTTTATATAAAAGACAAAAGAACTGAAAACTGTGTGTCCTGATTGTTGAATGATCCATGTTGCATCTACAGACAAAGAAGCTCGGTTGGTGGCTGTGGCTGACTAGTAGAGCAGCAGTCCACATATTGAAGAATCCGCTACGGCGAATAAAGCAATTCGAAAGATGAATGAATGAATGAACGGATGGTAAAACATGACACCAATGTAGATGTCATTGGTTTACCAGTGTTTGTGTCAATGGTTACCGATGTATGTAAGCAAGAGGCACATTGATTTCACAGAGATAGGGCAAAGGTTGGTTGATGTTGTGAAGCACTTTATAAGTGGATAGGAAAGTTAGAATCAGACTCGATTTGAAAACAAAAAACTTAGAATTTAACTTAGAAGTTGTCTTAGTTAACTTAGAATTTGCCAGTTTGTCATTAAACATGATAGAAACACAAGATATAATCTCCACCAGTTTCCAAATGCTTTCATCCACTGTGTTTGCAGTGCATCCCTTACTACTGTTGTGTTTTGGCAGCAACTTATGATTTACATTCAAGTGATTATGTAATTCATGGACTAACTGGTGAAAATATGTCCAATAAAAACGCTAACATTCAGAACATAAAGAAAAATGTTCCATTAAATATAGAACAGAGAAATCCAATAAAATTATCATCATCCCTATTTGAAATGCTAGACAAAGCAGACGATTATCCAATTATAAAACAGTTCATAGTCAATTAGCTGATAATTTATACACTGCAGTTTTTTCCTCCTTGTAAATGTAAGTCATGAGAAAATGCTATAAAGTATGAATGAAGTAAATTTACAAAGTGGTTTAAATTTGTGAAGTCTCAACATTCATGATTTCTGTGTTATTTTAACCTGACATTTGTTGCCAATGCATCATTTGAGATGTCATTGAGTCCCCACTAATGTGCATCCAGATTTGTGAATGTTTGTTTTTTAACTTTGTGTTATAGGATCTCTAAATATGTGATGGGTAGCAGAACCGAGCCACGGGAGGCTGGCAAGAAGTAGAACTGTCTCCATATTTATTTATAACATCAACCCTTTGGCCTAAATATTTAGCCAAGAACTTGCTTCAAAAGATGACAACAAAAGCAAAGCCACCCTAACCCAGGCAAAAAACATCCGACTACTCATTAAAAGGAGAATAATTGGTACAAAACATTCAGAGGGCTACTGTGTAAATAACAATAATAAAAAAAAAAACAATCTCAGAAAACTCTTGGCTGAATTTCACATAATGGAGATTTCTTGTCAGGATGTAAGTTCTATGGATTTATTCTTCCTTTGTGACTCATCCCATAAAAATAAAAACACTCTTGGACTCCCATTGTGTGGCAGGAGTGTACTGAATACTGTGGTAAATATACAGGTTTTATTGGCTAGAAAAGTTGTTATTGAATATCAAGGGTGAGGAAAAGATGCAGATTGGAAGTCTATAAGCTGGTCTCCTCTTTAAAGCATTTCCTCTTGTTTTCATTCAGGTGTCTCTTATTTCTTGCAATTTAACTAGAGTCCTCCATGAGCCCTAAAGCTCCCAGAAACAACATTTTGACTTTGTTAAGACCTTGAAAGACAGCTAAAGAACCCTTTGTGGGGCATGCATAAAATAAATCAGATTGAAATCTAACTCCACATGTATATAATCCTTTCTATGTGTAAGCACAGCTGTTGTGACTGTTGCAGTTGACTGCCTTTTAGGCATCACTGCTCAGCTGTTAATTTGTTTTGTATGTGTAACTACATCTATGTGTAAATACTGTGTGTTGATTCAGGCCAGTGATACCTTGCATCAGGCTATTGGAGTGACCCTTTTACCAACATATTCAGTTCAACAGCATGTGTCTCATAATTTGTAGAAACAGTTTTCATATAGTGATAACTGTGTTTACTGCTTTGGTACCCTATTCTCTCTCTCTGTCTCCTACTGAAATTGTTCATGGGTAAAATCTTGCGGAGGTATTGCATCCTGATACAGCTACTGTTGACGTTTAATTAAAAAAATACTTACATGTATATATTCTTCCAAACTCTCATTGCTCTTTCAGCCATGTAAGAAACAACATTCTTATCTTTTCAAATAAAAATTGTGGGACATAAAATACAGAAAGAAACTGCCTGTATAGTAATAAATTAATGTTTTGCAGACAGACAGGAAAATCCACCTTCAAATTTGGGGCGGAAGTGGCTCATCGATGGAGCAATCGACTTGAAGACAGGATCGCCCGGCCATCGGGGGTTCGAATCCCGTTCCCGCCAGAACATCCTTCGGAGTGTGAGCTGACGGTGCCTTGCTCAAGGGTGCCAAGGCACCCTTGCCAAGGCACCCTTGAGCAAGGCGCCGTCCCCCCTACAAGATGCTCATTGGGGCGCAACCCTCGTGCGCGACCTGTCACTCCGCCTCCTTTGTACCTCTGCATGTCCTCTCTATACTAATTGCATGCCTACAGGCCCCTAGTGTGTGCTGTGTTCAGGGGCCTGTAACCTGTAACCCCGTGTGTGTAATTAACACATACAGTATATGTACATGTGAAGTGTAAAAAGAATTTCCCCAAGAGGGGTAATTAAAGTACTGGTTATTATTATTATTATTATTATTATTATTATTATTATTATCACTTCACCACTAACGGTGTATTGTAAAGTACATGTTGTTGGCTTCATGATGCAACCTTAGCCATTTCCAATCTTCTGCTTAAAAACTCAGCCCTGCATTGCTGAAATGTTTAGGCGTATCCTGAATGACAAACACATTAAAAATAATGTTGCATGGCATTCACAGTGCATGCTGCCTGAAATGCTGCATTTACTCTAGGGTTAGCTGGTTCATTACCCTTTCCAGAGCCATGTGTCTAGAAAGCAGTATATGCCTGTTATTATTTTCCCTTCTTCCTCTGTTCCACCAGACCTTTACCATCATGCCTTGAATTCCGACTTCCTGCCTATAATCACTCCCCTTCTAGTCTGTCACTTTTGTGGCCTCTCCCCATATACTGTCCTCCCTCGCTTGTTTCCTCTATCATGGCCTCTGAAAACTCATACATATACATGTCATCCTCCCTATAGAGCGCCGAGAGAGTTAAGCACAGCTTGGAAATTAATGGCCCCTGAGCAATGCAGCAGTCTCAGCAACATCACATGGACTGGCTGTAAAGATGGGGAAATTTCTAGCAATGCTGTGAATGTGAGATGCAGATGAGTGGTAACAGTGTCTATCGCTACAGAGAGGTTAAATTTAGTTAGAAACCACATCTACCAATAAAACATGAGATATAAAACTTTAAATAAAGTAAACAGTTAAAACTGTTAACAGGAAGATCCTGTATCTTCTTCATATGCATTTCATTGTGGACGTCTTCTGCATAGAAAGATCACCCTTATTGGTTGAGACAGAAAACACCAGTGCTACATCCACTCATAAGGGATTAGATGTCACTTTCCCACATTAAAGTGATGCTTTCAGTGAGTCCAGTCAAGTGGAACTGGTGCTAAAAACTGAATTACAGCACGCTGCTTGTATTCCCAAGTCCGTCCATCCGTCCACCAAATATATTCACAACAGTTGCAGACAGAAAGATGAAAGAAAAAGCACATTACTCGAGGGGCAAAGGGGATGAAAATGAGAAGATGACCTTGACCTTGAGTAAACTAGGTCTAGATCAAATTTCAACATTTGTACTTTTTTTTGCACATCTCTGGAACCGGATAAGATAGAAAGACAAAACAAAACGCGTTATATTCAGGGAGGCAAGGGGATGGAAATTAGATCACAATCTTGACCTTGAAAAACTAAGTCAAGGCCAAATTTTTACTTTTATACCTTTTTAGGTACACATCTCTGAAACCTGATGAGATATAATCACAAAACAAAAATCAACATTTTTAGTCAAAAAATTGTGGGTCAGGGTAAAATTTTGAATTCAGGGGTGTTGCGGGATGTTGCAGCCTCTGACTGCCTTGCCGATGTTGTGTTTGAGCATTCCTTGAAGATTTTTTTGCAAAGAAGGAAACAAAAATAAATGTGGAAAGTGGTTTTGCGTGACCTAAGGTGTTGGAGAAGCAATGCATGAGGATGAAAAATACAAATGAACGCAAGAGTGGACAAAAAAAGAACATACAAGGAAACAGCTATTGACTCAGTGCAGCCCCTCTGAGCTGCTATACAGCAGCTCAGAGGGGCTGCACTGAGTCAATACGAAGCGAGAGCAGTTGGTAGACATCCGATGAAATAAACATTACCCTTATGAAATATGCAGGTCCAATACGATTTGCAGAGATGTGTGATCTTGTTGGTTGGGCAGCAAGGCCCATTAGGCTAAAGTTCTCCTTTCTTTTGTGTGTTTCACAGCCTTTATAAGAGTTCTATAAGTGCTCAATCAAACATACACATTCCCACAGACCACCTAACTTGCACAAATAAGCAGTGCCAAATGAATCCGACTGAAAAGAAAGTCTTTTCATCAATATGTATTGAAAATCTCACTCGTTCCTTAGATCCCTGGCATTCTTCTCGTCTTTTTCTAAATCTATGTAGCTGGACTGAGGCCACAATTTTTCATTTAACAGCATATGGAGAGGAAAAGTTGCAAAGATGGCAATCTCTTCATCATTCTCTGTCTTTCTTTACCCACTGTTATAAGTCCCTCGCCAATACTTTTTTTTTTTAACTTTTGCAACTTTCCCTTCTTCTCACATCTCACATTCTTTTTTTTTGTTTGTTTGTTTCAACCCACCTCTCTGTCTTTTACTGAAGCCTAAAAACAATAGATTGAGAGGAACAAAAAAAGCAACAAGGATGGCGTTGAAGGATAGACAACACATCTTTCCATCTCATCTCATAACCACACACACACACACACACACACACACACACACACACACACACACACACACACACACACACACACACACACACACACACACACACACAAACACACACACATCCCTCAAACGGTGCCACAACTCCCCCACAAATGTCTGTGTGCGACACAGAGATAGCAACATTGTGAACACGAACTCTGTTCCAGCTGTCCTGAGACTGATAAACAGTATACTCTTTTTTGCCCAAAGTGATAATTGCGTTCATTAAATCACAAAAACTGGCACTTAAAGCTACCAGATTCACTCATATAAAGACACACCCTTGAGCAGATCGTTATATTTTTCGTTCATATGCAAACCACACATTTGAAAAACAAAAAACAAAAAAACAAATGTTTTAGCAGTCAAATGTCAAGAGACTAATTGTTGAGTGTTGACCATCTGGAGCATAAATAAAACCATGATGACTCATTGGCATTATCTGGAGATAACAGTGTTATTAAAATATTGCCAGAAAGTGACAATGAGATTACTGGGTCTGTTGAAAGAGAAGTACGGCCCATCTGGCCAGCCAAATGTGTGAACATAATCAGGATGCACTATATGGCTGTTTGTATAGATAAGAGAGACGTGTGAGGACTGCTTTGGCTGCTAAACCCTAAAACCACACAGACATTTATGTCCCTATGCATTTGAAATACTACAATATTAATTAAACTTAGCTACTGATGACTGCCTGACTTCCTTCAAAATTCACACTTGTACATGAATAAAAACCTAGCCTAGCTTCGTTAAGACATGCACACTCCCACCTCACACATATCTGACAGGTTTCATACTGTGTATGTCAGCTTTATGTCAAAGGGAGATCTTCTTCCTGGTGCTAAGAGGATTGGGTTGCTAAAGACCAGTGACTTTGAAAGCTGCAGCCGCCCTGATCTGGCCTTCAGAAGGAAACTGGAGGCCAAGTCTGGAGCTGAGAGAGAAAGCTTGAACTGAGTTTAATATGTGCGATCATCTGCTGTCCAACACAGCAGTGGAATGCTGACTGCTATCATGCTGGCTAATGTTGTATCTGCAGGCAAGGCCTATTCCTTGATCCATCATTTATTTTATATGCAGGAGAAGAGAAGTTCTCACCATGAGTTTATCTTTTATGATTTCAAAATGGCTGGAAAAGTGTTTTTTTTTGTCTCTTATACAAGTTGGAATTATTCAAAACCAGTACTTCACCTTCAATTTTGACACCAGATACCCAGGTATTACCATTTTGTAGTCAATACCAAAGCATGAGACACTGCGTTTCAAGAAAATTGAGATATTAGCCTTCAAAATGACATTAGAAACAGAAAGACCTGGGCTTTTGTGGCACTTCCCAGAGGCATATCCCTTCATTCCTCAAAATGAGAAAGATTGTTCAAAGGGAAGGATAAGAGGAGTGTTTTCAAATGTTCACTGGACCTGTGCAGTGCCCAGAAACAGAGAGGTGTGTACTGTTGATAGAGGGAATTTTTACCATTTGTGCTTGAATGTTGTACAGGAGTTACCAAAAAATACCTTCTGCATTTTGTGCAGTGATGTAGCTATGGGAGTGGACATTTACAACCTGAATATTCAGACAGTATTTAATTAGCTATTTAACACAATTGACATCAGCCTCACCAAAATACTGGTTTATGTTTTATGAAGCTTTTCAGTGTCCAGATTCAGAAGGGTGCACCATGTAGCTCTGAATGTGAAACACTGATTACAAAGCCAACTGCCAGACTAACAGAACTGCATGCTTAAATGTATCCCTAATACAAATCAAAAATATATTGTTTGGCTTCACAGCTTCTGTCAACTGCTTAGGGCCAAACCATTACCAATTGCCTCTTCAGAGTTTGCCCATCTCTGACTGAGGCCATATGGTTGTACAGATGAGTGCTCAGATCAGTCAAGCATTGAAGACATAAAAGAGACAGGTACAGATTCACTCTCTCAGGAGCACTGAACCATTCTTTCATGCTATGCGCTGCTGAACTTACATGCTTTTCTGTACAAAGTGACTCAATGCCACACAGACTCAGGGACATGTTCTGTGTGAGTGCAATGCATATCTTATATAAATATGTAATATGTAACTACAGTATGTAAATATGTAACATGTAAACATGTAAAATGAATACATTTGCTTTATTTCTGAGTATAGCTGTTGTATTACGTTTGAAATCTGTGATATAGCCTCTAAGCAGCCACTTTAGTCCCCACAGCATATTTGTGGATTCAATTTAAATGTGTATAAGTCTTTCAGCTGAATATTGGAAGAGTAACAGTAATCACAGTCTATTGGTGACGTAAAGCAGAGGAGAAAACAAGCTATTTTCTTATTCCAATTTTAAATAAGAAAATAACATAACACAGAAAAGAAATATGCCATGTCAAGGAATAACTACATTTCAATTCATCCCTCAGGGCTATGTCTGTCTAAGTGGGCAGGCCATTCCCTCTTAGCCATGTTTTTTTATGGAGAATATGCAAGAATTCCTGTCCTATGCATTAAAGCCCAGATGTCTCTGCAAAACAGCAATAGACATCTAATGTTGCTTTCTGCACCAGAGTGTTGTGTTTTCCCCAATTCCCCCATCAACCTTCCTGTTCCATATGGTTGTATCCATCAACTACACTGCCATCGATCAGCTTTGGTGTTACTTTCTTCACTGTCTGCTTACTAGGTCGATCTCATAAAACATCCACGACATTATTACACATTAGACAATAAAGATGTGCTGCAGGGAAAATCCATTAGATTCTAAGGAGAGGGGTCGCATGAACAGGAACACCTAAGGTCTCAACTGAGATGATCCATCATGTTCTCTTGACGTACAACAGCTTTGTGCTTTATGTGAGTGAACATCTGTTAGAATGAGAGTTGACTTTCCTACGGTGGATTCGCATAGAAAGAGAGCAGATAACATGATTACACACCAAGGTTTCACTAATGTGACATGGGAGTAAGTCATTGGGAGCATTTGTCTCTCAATCTGTTTCTATGCCTGTTACACTTCCATCACACATGGTAGCATAATCGTATTCACCTTGACACTGTTAATCTTGAGAATGTATGACAGAAAAACTGAATATGACAACATGACTACTATAAATACACTCTTGTGGATTCAAGCACTCATACTCAGGCTCTCAAAATATCATATTCAGTTCAGGTGAACAAAATAAGTAATGGTTATATATCTATAATATTCACGATATGAACATTTACAGTCTCCTGAGAGTGAAGCTTAATGCTTTGGGCTGATGTTAACTTTACTGTCCGGACATGTATTGTGATGTATAGAGAGACATTTAATTGAAAAACCTTAAGTTGTTGACAGACAATGTTTACAGAGCACCATTACCAGTGGTTGAACCACTTTTGTTTTGAACTCACACTGAATGGCCCAAACTGTCATTAAATTTTGTGTCATTCACGTACAGATACATCTCTTTAGACTCTTGTGTTATCCTCACAAAATATTTTGCATAAAATCCGTAGGTTTATTTGACCAAACAATCTCTCGGTGTTCACAAACAGGGATGTATTATGACCGCTGGCATTTACTTATTTTTACGCAGAGACAACAGCACAGAGTGTGCTCTTTCACTGCTATCACTACTATGACGTTCATAAAGTTCAACTGGGAGTTGCCCAGAGAGATCAGTCTACAAAAATAAGTCACTGCACACAGATGGACTGCAAAAGTTATTTGCATAGCTCCGTAAGCTTTTCTTACCTTAAGGTTACTGCCTCTTTCTACTCACTGTCAAATTCCATTCATTGAGTTTGTTATAAATGCTGTTCTATGTCAGTTGCACTGTAATGACGCCAGTGTTACTGTCTTTGCGTCCCTTGTTTGCTCTGTTTTTTGGATTTTTTTGGTGGTGTTTCATTTGGGCTTTTAAATCAAGGTAATGTAAGGTATTTTCTAAAAAAAAAAAAAAGCTGAGTTTCTGTGGAAGGGTCATATCAGCCAGCAAGAGACAATATGCACTCTCTCATATCTTTTTAATAACTGAGGACATTTTCTCTCTCTATTACTATTAATTCCTAGGACTGCATTTGGATGAGCAGGTAGTCTATTTAGAGAACATGACCTTTCAGGGTATTCCTATTATTTTACTTGGGATGTGTTTAGTGAAATACATATTATTGAGTTTCTATCAACAGTTGCAATCTAAACTGCACAACAACATTTATTGCTATTATTTTAAAAACAACAAATCATTCTTAGCTGGCTTCTTTTATTGAGGTGTACCTAATAATTCTGCAGCTAACAGGCCAATATGAAATGACTTATGAAGTAGTTACCACAATGTGTCAGTCTTGACTGGAGGCTTTTGTCACATGCAAACGTTCATTGTTTGCCATGTTTCCTGCAATTCTTCACTACAAATAATAAAAAACAATGTTATAAATATATGTGTCAATATAATAAACAATATAATATATTTAGTGTTTTTATATATGGGATAGACTCAATTCTGGTAAAAAGAAAAAAAGAAGAAGCCATTTTAAAAGCCTGCAGGCCATTGAGCATAACTTAAATGATGCCTAATATTGCTCTGATTACAATATATATAGGATAAAATTTTCCTGGCATGCTGCGCCCAAGATTTTGACCTTTTAATCTGCCATTTTACCTGATTTGTCCATTTCCATCACACCCTCATCTGTCTTCTGATGGCACCGTTCATCAATCTGAGCAGTGGCTGTGTGCTTCTGTCAACACCAGCTGGCCATCACTCTTTATTTCAGTCAGAGGAAGGTCCCTGTAAACTGCTTCACTAACCCTCTAGCTGGCTCAACTGGCCATGTCTGAGTCCCTCCATTGCTCTGCAGAGATCATCTTTATCTTTTATTTCTTCCTGGCAATTTTTTTAAATACCCTTATGGCTGAAGGCGTGCAGTATCAAAAAGAAAATGTTCAGCAATAGTCAACAATCAGAAAATAAATTAATTTAAAAAAATGTTTATTTAAAAAAAAAACCCTGCTATACCCCTTTTTGAAGTCAAGGAAATTACCCCTAATTTCCAGATATTTAGCAACAGTCCCAGCAGGCAAAGATCAGCCACTGGGAAGAGTAGAGTAGAGATGGGACAATGATAAATAACAAATACAGCTTCATCAATAACCTGAACCTTTGTATTTTGTTTTATAAGTTGCATTTTTTGCTAAAAAAGAAAATCATTATAATGGTGGCCACTAACAGTCAGCTGGAATCGTTTGGTTGCTTTGAAAAATATTTAGTGAAGTGGATTCTTATTAGTGTGCTTTGGCAGAAAACAGCAAAAGTCTGAAACTTCGAAGACTCTCAGAAAGAGAAGGACCGTAAGGGTTAGACAGACCTAACATATCATTTAATGTTTAAAGGTAACTCATACCAAGAGCTGCAACTTCAGTTTTTGATATGTGTAGGCATGTAGCAGAACTGACAACAAAGCTGACTTTAAACTTTGATATGAACATGTATGGACAGTGTTACATTTTTATATTTAAGCTGCTCGCAGGATACAACCACAGGTATATAAATGTGATTAATTATGCAGTTGTGAACGTTACACTTTTTATTGCAGAACCAACACATTTTCTCCTGTTGCTTCCATACCTTTTAATGTAGTGTGAGAGAGAGAAAGACAGAGAGAGAGAGAGAGAGAGAGAGAGAGAGAGAGAGAGAGAGAGAGAGAGAGAGAGAGAGAGAGAGAGAGAGAGAGAGAGAGAGTATACGAACAAACAGCTCGGCCCAGTGATGCAGTGATTGCATAATTTAGACCGCAGGACACCGGAGGGTACAGGCCTTTGTCCTCAGCCAGTTACACACTATGAAATAAGTGTAATAACCCTTAATACATTGGCAGATAAGAAGCTAATACAACTTAAAGACAATCTTTTACACCTAACTTCATTCAAATACTAGTTGCCAGGGAACCAGAGCTTTGAAAATATCGCACCTCTTGTGTGTTGCTGTGTTTGGTCATTGTGCAATAACTCAATATTTTCTGAAAGGCAGCAGTGACCTCCTGACAGAGAATGGGTTTGGGCATGAGAAGCAGGTTTCCTTCTAATGAGGTTTTCGTGTTTTTTTGCTGCTGTTTTCAGTTATTATTTTAGTCTAAACTCTAAATTTAGTTGTCAAGGTTAGTCGTTTCACTTGTGTTTGCAAGTTATGTCTTGTGAAATGAAAGGGGAGTGTTTACGATCCAGATTTAATGTATTTAATTGTGCTGTAATGTATTTTTTTTGGGTGTGACTGGATATTCCAGTTTGAGTATTTGGAGGCTACCACAACCCCCCTTTTAATTATTTTTAGCTAGTTTTCCATTTATATGTAAAAGCTGAATTAAGGACTTATTATGTCCAACTTTGAGCTTGAGTATTATGTGACGAATAAGAATGTGAATTTATTTAAAGAGGAGTATTAGAGATTCATTTATTGTAAAGTTATAGTTCTAAAACATGCACTAAGTTGATCTCTTCAGTCTGTTAAAAAATGCAAAAGTGTGTATAACAGTCCAAACATCAGCAAGAGCAGGGATCGTGGACCTCATGAAGTTTTAGCTGAATAGTCTCATGTACGTGATGCTCATTTGACTTGATCTTTATCAAACTGACAATTTGATTAAAGAAAGAGGTGACATGTAAAAAATATTAGTACAGTGCGCCCTTGTGCATCAACACTCACAACTTCACCTCATCGTGGATTTTTGGTAGGTAGTCAAGTGATACTGTACGCGCATTCGGCACCCAGAAGTGCGCTATATTTCGTGAGTCTCGGACTTATGTGAGACACAGAAGTGCTTTAAACAGTTGATAAAGGATAAGGTAAAACAGATAGAAGGTGGTTTAATATCAGTATGGGGAGGGTTCATACACGTTTTAATTACTGTAAATAATAATATAAATAGTTTATGGTTCTATCGTGGAATTCGTTAATCCTGTCTGGTTCCTGGAACGTACTACCCGCGAGGAACGAGGGCGCACTGTCATTGTGTGCAAGAGAAGAATAAATAAGAAGAGAAACTGAAGGAGAAAAAAAAATCCAGGGAAGGAACTGAAGCATGTGGCATAAATAGGTTCTAACAGGAAAGCTGCACTGAAGAGAAAAGAGGGGAACAGATGCCTGAATTATCGACTCACCCTTCTCTCCTGGCGTGGAGCCAGCAAGATCATAGTGTGTTTATTAATGTGAAAGAAATGCAGACAAGCGGACATAAAAAGGATTGATTAAACATGTGGGTAGATGACGCAGAGATTTCTACAATGACAAAGGGAAACACACCAGTTGATTGATTTTAGGTTGCCTGACAATAACTTTTTCAGAAATCTATCATGATCAATCGTATGCATTGTAAAAGCATGTAATTGTGAAGTTCCACAAGCAAATCAAGAGTAACACTTCCAGAAAACAGGTTCTGATGCTGCCATGTTTCTTCTACTGACAGTTTGATGAATCTGACGAGACTCTAAATTGCTGTGAAAACTATTAGATAATCCATTTGCAAAGACATTCCCAATCCATTTAAATGGATAAAGTTGTTTTCCCCTAATTGTCAACTGAATTATAAGGTTCCGTAATGCATCCCGGAGGCTGTTCAGTAGGTTTTAAACTAGGCCTGTATGGGCTCTGGTTCTCTTTGGCATACCCAAGCAGTTACTGCCCTGCTCCGCTCCACCATGGGAACAGCCCCAAGGGAGCCAATTAAGAACGTCCGCTGTGTGGGTGACAGCTGCTCCATCCGCAGCCCGCAAAGCTTCCCAGCTCCACAGCACTGATGGGAAAATATTGTAGTTTTGGCTGAGGGATGGAACAGAAAGCAACAGAAAAACAGCGGAAGGAGAAAGGATCAATAAAAATGGCAGTCAACCTTAAAGTATCCAAAGAATGGCGTTTGTTTTAGAGAAAATCTTCATGGGGATTGGAGGCTCTTTGTTGCTGCAGGTGTAAGATCATTTGAACAAAGACAGACTTTTACATAAAGCCTGCTCTATCTATCAACATAAATTGCAGTCGCTGCACTGCTAACAGAAATCTGAACTCAGCTATTTGATATTGGTATAATTTCGTTATTTAATTCAGATCTATTTTTTATGCACTGTAATTTATTTTCATGGATTCTAAAACTATTACCTTTCAAATCATTTTCATGAGTCAATGGAGTGCAGAGCACTAAGTCGACCAAAGGTAGTATAAACAGTATGATGTTTCCCGAAAATGAGTTAAATATATATTTTTAGTTGGGCACCCTGATGATGCAGATCACCAGCAGGGGGGCACTGATTGTGGAATCCTAAATGCAATCTTATGTTCTCTTGCAAGGACTGTAAATTAAATTCCAATAAGGAAAAATCTGTCCCAAACATTGTTATTCTCTCATGCAGTCTTGTCCTTGAGACTTGAGCAAATATGAGAAGATTAGTAGCTTTTTCTCCTCCCACCTGTAACAAGAAGATATTGGCTCACTTTAAGTGTAGGGAGGTTAATTCTCAATCAAATACCAATAAGAGCAGGAAGACTGAAGTGGATTGTCTTCTGTCTATCAAACCTTTGCTTCAACTGTTTGTTTGGAGTGAAAGTCACCTTTCCAGATGCACGAATGCCAGCTCTTCTGCCACCCACATGCAAACACACTGCCTACATGCACACAAATCTAAATTATACATAACCACACTTGCACCTCCCACTCTATGCAGTGTGAGGAACCTCCTGTCAGTTTTCAGTCATCAAAAGGCTTTTTGGTTACACTGAACAAATTGCTTCTGAATGTAAGCAATGAGATATGTTTTGTGTGACTCTCTAATGTGTTTTGCAAAACAGATTCTGTTTCAAAACTGTACAACCATACACATTAACATTGATGCACATAAACCCATGCATTGCAACTACTCCCTTGACTTATGTTAGGAGCATCTTCCGCAATGCCAATATGTTTTATCGAACATACCTTTCTGTGCAATACATAAGATATTTGCACCTCACATCATTCTACATGTGTAGAAAGAGACCTCATTACTCAAAACCAGAAACACCAGACCCCTGTCCAGTCAGCTAACCCCACCACCAATTGTCCTACGCTAGACCTTGCCTTTCACAAGTTATTTTGACAAGCTTCTGACAGCTCACCTAAAGGGACCATTCGTCATATCTGACATTTGTGAGCAGTAATTGTCTTTCATGTCACATCTTTCTAATAGCAGATGAAAACCTTGAATAGGTTTCTTTATAGGATGACGTTCACATGAACCCTGCCTTAGCCACACAAAGCTCTTGTTTCCAAGAAGAGAGTGTGGGAGATGTTGAAGCTAAAAAAGAACTTGCTGTAGAATTGAAAAGGCAGTGTTATTATCTGATGGTCAACTCTGACAGGTAATTACAGAGAGGGAATAGTGATTTGGCTTCAGGATCGCTTAGTAATTAATGAAACCGACTGCATGCATGGTTGAAAATGGCCCAAACCTTCTAGAAAGACCACACAAATGAGATATTTATTATGTGGCTTCCACTTTTGTCCCGTTTGTTATGAAAGAGAAGGGTACTAAACGTTTTACACCAGGATCCCGTTTTCCATGTGGAAGGTTTGACTGTGAAATCAAAGTCTCTCATGGTGGGAGGTCAGCCAAAAATTAAGAAGATCATAGGTGACATGCTCCAGGAGAAAGCCCTAGGAACTCGTGCTCTACTTAGCCTGAAAACACTCTGATTAAAACGTGTGGAAGATGGTGAGAAAAAATATATGGATAGCAATCCGTTTCTGACTGCCATCTTGTGTACTGCCTGCCAATATGGCAGACATTAATCAAAGAGAAAAAGAAGTGTTTTCTCTTTACGGCATATCACAAAAAATAAAACTTCATCTGCGTCTGGGGCGAGAGGAGAGGTAATGTTGCGTGACATTCTCTTCATATCGCTGAGCTGGAGGTCACCTCCAGGCACTCAGAGAAAAGAGAGCAGAAAAATACCGCTTCCCATCTCTCACCTGCTCGCCCACTGTGCTTGCATTCATCAATCCCCACCCACTCTCCCTGCTCCTGTCCTTCCATCTATTTGGCCTTGTGACACACATAGTATGGGTGTACTCATAACACACATTGCTACCTTTGCCATCAACCCAAATTGACTCACACAGCTGGTCTTCTGACTATGACATGAACTAAAAAGCACCAGCCTCTGTGATTACTTCTATAACCGAATGGAACTGTATGTGATGTGAACCAGACTGAAGATGTACACAACAAACGTATCATCTCTTTTCATTGCCTAGCATGCCCTGGTGGTGTTGAAATTGCTCTGAAGCTTCGGCAGCACCCAACTTTTGCAAATTAAATGAACACTGTGCAACTCATGATTGGTGGAGGACTAAGGAGACAAGTACTTTATTAGGGCAGCCACTTTTAAATTGGATACAACACTTATGCTGATGTTCTAACAGTGAACCACCATATATTGCACTGCATTTGGAAGTTAGAGAACATAGAACTAACAATGTTAATACACTTTTGTAAGTGCTGGGAAAAAATTAAATTTGCAACTTCCACACATTATAGGTTGTGAATCATTTACATACTTTACACTTCTCTGAATCATTGGCACATCTTGTGAATAATAATTGATTCCACATCTTTCATATGTGTGACAAACTAAAATTCATTTCCAAAATATTTCGAAAATAGACACCGTATATTGGCACATTCATTATCGAGTGCCTGGAGGCTTCCACCACAGCATCAATCCCGTTTATTACTCCTCAACAGCTCTGACTTGTGATCCCAAAAGAACAGCTCATATAATATAGAATCTACCTGTAACTGAAATATAATCAATACCTACAGAGCTGTATGTACTGCTGTACTACTTGAGACAACACTTGGAGAGAAGCCTGGAGCAATGATTGACAAAGCAAGATTGAGGACTGACAGGCAGGAAGCACAGTCTCTCAGCAAGGGAAATGATTCAAGTCAAGCATAGTGCTGAGAAATCAAATCTCAAGATGGCTAACTGTATGTCACTCCAGCCAACAACGCAACACTTTTCATCACACAACAAATAATGAAAGGCAAAAAATGGAAATGAAACTAGGAGTAAGTGAAATCAAAACCGAATCAATGTCAGACAGATGAGAGGCTCCTGTGCAGGAACTGCTTGAAATCCAGACAGGAGCAGAATCTAACACAAATGGTTGGACAAAAGTCACGCACATTCAGCAGCAACTGAGACACAGTGTCCAGGTGGAAGCTGTTAGTTTGGTAGTGTTGGGATGTAGCCTTAATTAGCTTCAACCATCCATCTACTTTGAGCAAGACATGTCTGGCTACTGTGCATGCCGTTTGTGTAATACCTCAAATGCTAATTGAATTTTGCTGTTTTCCCGAATTAATTTTGTTGTAATTTGTGTCCTTGACATGAACTCAGTGTGTTTGTTTTGCTAACTACAGAACAACCAGGCTTGTAATCCGATCATTACAGGAACCAGGATGACTAAAATTACAGCCTCCCAAATGTGAGACTCGCTCAAAGTCCCTGTTGGATTGGGTTTCATGATGACTGCTAGCTGTAATCCAACACAGTGTGTGAGCAAATCTGGTCATCTATCTGAGCTGACAACTGCTTGTGTACTGGACAGCCATTATCCTGACTGATGAATATGCGCTAAGATACGTCTGCAACAACTGTGGAGCGCTCCAGGGTTTCAGGATAGTGGATATGCAAATATAATTGAAAGCAATTAAAGAAGCCCAAATTGCTTCAAGGAGTCAATTTTATTGTTAAGACTCAGAATTTAGGAGAACTATTTAATGTCAAGTTCAACTAATGTCTATGGGGATGTTGAGGACTCACGCGTAAACAAAAAAGCAGATAAAATGTCATGGTACTTCCTGTTGTTTCCTTCTGGAATATATTCTACACTTGCAGTTTAAAATGTGCCATTCTGGGGAAAACAATCCTTTTCCAAACCCTCTGCCAGACTGAGCTTCTTAGCCCTCCCACGTTCCCTGCTATTGGCTGTCAATAATCTGCCCAATGAGGAAACTTTAGCTGGAGGTAGAAGAGGAGGAGGAGGAGCTGGATGCGGTGAGTGCCGAGAATGGGTGAGTGAGTGATTTGCCTTACATGCGGCCATGATATAAGCTTCTTGGTTTCCCCTTTGCAAATCAAGGCCCCCAAATTACAGTTATTATTGCAGACAGATAATATACTCCATTCTCTGTTTAAGTACAGATGAAGCTAGATAGCCTTCACTTTACCAGTACTATTAGGAATGCTCTGCCTGCTCTCTGCTGCGATTAATCTGCTTTACTGCCGCTTTGACTTATGGCTTTCACTTGACTTGCACTGAGTAGATATTGACCTACTACTTCTCTCCAACCCTGTGAGGGTGCACCTGGTCCACACCCAGTATAAATATCAGATCTAATAATTCAGTAAATATTAATGCACAGTAAGATTCACCATAAGATCATCTACAGTGATCTGGTTATATAAAGTCAATCTTTCTATTATGGAATAACTACATGCTATAGTTAGTGCATGAGTATTTACGTGTCTGGTCTTTGGATGAAGGGTCCTTGTGAGCAGAATCCACTCATGTATTATATAAATAGCTCTTCTTCGGCTTTCTCTTCATATGTGTTTTATAGAGTGGCAAGTAATGAAAAGAAAAATGTCAATGCACATCAGTATTTGGAAGGGAGAAGAATGGCTGGTCCCAAAAAAAAAAAAAAAAAAAAAAAAAGATTGTCACCTCGGTCCACTTCTGAATAACCTATTTCGGTCGTGAAATGACTGATGGGCTGGGATAAGAGGACAGAAGCACAGTCTAGAATGGAGGAAAGAGAAAGTGACAAAGGGTTACCTATCACTGGTTCTGCTCCAGTGGTGCTTTGATTCATCTCTATCACCCTTCAAAGACCACAGGGAGGAAACTTAAGTATGTCAAGGCTCTATGTATGCACTAAAATGAAGGCAGGACATTAAACAAACACCATAGCAAGACTACTACTCAATGTAATTCTTTCCACTCTTATGTGGGCCTTTCTTTGCATCTCCTGCTGTGCAAAGTTCTCACTTTACTATTAGTCCAGCATGCACACTTGTTTTTACAGTTACCTTCCTTCTACTGCCAATATAGAAGCAGCATACAGGAATATCTTGTAGGGCACATTAGAGGTAGTAGTGGTGGTGATGGAGGGGATCATGGAGATACCACTGACACACTTGTGTTGAATTGGAATGAAGCTATTTGAAATTCCTTGAATGTTACAAAGTTACTTTGTGCTGATTGAACATGTGTGGGTGGAAGCGTGAGTGCATGTTGTTATAAATGTAAGGTTTCAATCTGTCAGCTTCTTTAATAAACCCCCATTTTCACATCTTGATGCAAAAATTTGAAAACAGTGAAGATACATGTTTTTATTGAAATAATTCATCACACTTAGTATCATTCAGCTGAACTTTTGTAACCAAAGAGAGCAGCTACTGGGAATAATTCAAGTAAAAAAAAAATCCAAGTCCCAAAGGGCTGTAGGATTATTAAAAAAAGAGAGAAATAAATAAATAAATTGCAGGACACAGTCTGGGTCCCACCCAATGGATTGCTCCCTTTGTTGGCCTGTTTTCTATGAGAGCTTTCTGCTCAGTTACATTTGGATTGATTTTTTATTTTTTTTTTGTTATTTTTCTCTCTCATTATTTTTGTAATGTAATGCAGTGCAAAATGGAGATCAGCTGTGGACCAGCTGAGCAAACCTAGATCTATAAATAAATGTTTAATGATCCAAACAGTTTTCTACATAGGTGGGTAGACACAACATAATGAATATCATTAATAAGGCACTGATTAATATAGTATGAAAAGTGAATTAAACTGAGCAGACAAAGTAAATTATATTTTGATTTGAAAATAGATTAGAATCGATGAAACATACATGAACAGAAGCAAACAAACCTATCTACAGCAGCTTGAGTCGTCCTTTGAAAAACATTTTCTGTCTTCCTAAACTCAATATGTTGGGATTACTGCAGCTATTTTAATGTTGCATTGACCTCTAAGATGCAAACACAGTCATCAAATCCTCAGTCAGTATAAAACATCCAAATAAAATATAACAAATACAATCCCAGTTTAAATTTCAAAGTCAATGATTCCTTCTAACTCCTAAAAACAACCAAATACAGATATATTATATTTGTACTGCAATTGTACAAGGAACCATGCAATCATGCAAAGTTGTTATATCCAAATGTACATTATACTGTATATGAATGTATCAGTGCTCTCTCTTTTAACCCCTACAAAAAGTCTGTCAGTCATCTTCAGATTACCACCCCTATATCCGGGGAACCGGAGTCTATCTCGGTGGCATAGGGCGTGAGACGGGGGACACTCCGGGCACGACGCCAGTGCAATGCGGAGCCACACACAAAGACATACAACCATGCACACACACACACATTCCTGCGGGCAATTTGGAACGGCCAATCAACCTGAAGTGCATGCTTTTGGAGGTGGGAGGAAGCCGGAGAACCCAGAGAGAACCCAAGCAGATACAGGGAGAGCATGTGAACTCCACAGAGAGCGGGACTCAAACCCGGGTCCGCCGTGTTGTGAGGCGGCAGCGCTAACCACTGCGCCACCGTACCGCCCTCCCTACAATAAGTGCATGTCTATATTTTGATTTTGAGATTAATATAATGTATATGCAAAGACCATGCCTACTATTGTACTTTTTATAGTATAGAAGTGCAAAGTTGAGCAAAATTTGGAATTGGACAAGTATTTTCCTTTGCCTCTTAAAACTCATCATGGTGGGACACACAGAGATAGCAATTTTTCAAAGAATTAGTCATGCTTTCTCCAATGCATCAATGAATAGTGAGCATTTCGAGTGGACACTTTCTCTTAAGTACGTTGGTTTAATGTCTGATATTTCAATTAAACACACGTCTGTCTACCCAGTCTGTGACTTTTACAAGCCCATGCTGTGTCACACTCCCACAGATGAAGCTGCTGTGTTTCTAAACTGTGGTGGAGGTGGGAGTGAAAAAGAACCACCCACCACCCACCACCACCATGTACCAAAAGTAACCTTGTCATTTTCCCTCAGCACACAGTAACTTTTAACAATGATTCAAACAGCTGCATCACAAGAAACAATTTTACAAGACGGAAACAATCTTTTTCTTATAGCACCTGCTGCCGTAGGCTGTTTTTTAGATTGTTATGATTTGACAGAAGTGATTTCCATTATATGATGCATGAGTACAAGGTACTGCATCAGTAAAAGTTCAACAAAGCAATCACACAGTGTCAGTAGCATGGCTTCATCACGGTTTGTGTGTGGCAAAAATGACTGACAACATAAAGAACGGATACAACAGAAAATAATAAGCAGCTTGTAAATAATAGCAGCTTGAGTGCCCTTCCCATTCATATATGTTAGTAGGAGACATATGTATTGGTGCGTGGCCTCCTTCCTTTGGAGAGGCATTAATCATGCCCCAGACAGAGGAAGATGCGTCGCACCTCAGCCAGGCAAGTCACTATTTTTCCTCTTCTCACCTTCTTCTTTTTAATGGAAAAGCTATGAATGGTTGTATCATGTGGAAGACGTTCATCTGCTCCCGGCGGTCTTGTATGACACCTTATTTCATGATGGCTTCAAAACATACAAGAACAAGCAAATCAATTTCACTTGCAGGCAGAGAGGATATGCATTGTCGGAGACGGCAGGGATGATCAATTTTTCTGGCACAGGTAGTCCTCAAGATACGAATATCCAACTTATGAACAATCGTAGATATGAACAACTACGCGCCGCTATATCCGACAACTGCAGTTCCCCTTTTTGATGCAACTCCCCGCCGAGCAATCACGCATCTCCAGCACTCATCTCCCCTCTCGTTCTTATACATGTCTGTTCGCATCTCAGCACGTCAGATTTCGCAACCCCTTTAATACTTCATTGTTTATTATGAATGATAAAGCAAAAACTAATACTAGTGGTATAGGCATAAGTGGTGATAGTGGTAGTGGTAAGAAATACTGTACAATGATTTATCCAATAACACAGCTGCCTTTCACCGGTAATAACTCCTCCCTCCTTCTCTTCCTTCGCTCTAAAGATACATTACAGTGAGGAACAGCAGTACAGGTATACCTCACCCTATGTTATAAGTCCATATGTTGTTAATTGATTACAAGAAAGAAAAAAAGACTTGTTTTAAATTCATCAATACATGAATTCTATTTGGTGGTTTACATCACCGTCAAAGATAGTTTTGGATCATCAGCATTAACAGCCGACTTTGAAAAACACATATACCCACGTGCAAACACTGTTTTGTTTGTGGCTTTTGTGACCTTCAAATGATTAACCTACATGTTGGGGACCTGACCTTACTGTTCATTAACCAAGGCTGCCAGATTGCAGTACAACCATAGCTGAGGTGAATACAAAGTGGCCAGGTGCTTACAAATGCTAGTGCTGGAGAGTAACAAAATTGTCAAAATGACACTCATATGCCCAACAAATATCTGTACAGGCAGCATAAACCCCGAAAGTGCTGCTCAAGAGTGGGTTCAGCCAATGGGACTGTGGATTTCAGCTGCTGCAGAGTGCTGTTTGATGCTCCCACTTCTGAATCACACTTCATAAAATGTCAAAACTGCACCAGGCAAGACACCAGAGGTTGTAGCAAGAAGCTCCTACAATAGCTGGCCTCAAAGCACAAAATGTGGAGCTGATGATACAGTACATTTGTCCTTGGCAGTTTCTTGGAGGAATGTACCCTGCTATACTTGGTTTAATTATATATCTTTCACAGTCGCATAAGCACTCAGGTGAAAAAAAGTGGTTTGGTGGGTGGAGGTGTAGCAAGAAGACAGGAAATGTCAAAGTAGCAAGCTTATCTTAACTGGCCAGAACACCTGAGGTGTCCTCTCTGTTTCTCATCAAGATGCACGTGTCCACGCATGTGGTTGTGTGCTTTGGTCTTAGTGTGAAAGGAGAATAATGAATACTAATGTTGTGGTCTAAAAGAGAATGGTTGTGACTTGACTCTCAAAGGGGAACACTCAACAACTCTGCCCCTCAACATTTCTACACATACACACACAACACACACACACACACACACACACACACACACACACACACACACACACACACACACACACACACACACACACACACACACACACACACACACACACACACACACACACACAGATGAACGCATATGCATTAAACCTGAACTCCTCCAAAAGCCTAGAGATAAGATGATGATTATCTGATGGATCATTGTGTCATCATCAGCCCAGCTGTCCATGATATAGGCTTATGATGACAGAAGAGGACTTGAGAAGAGAGACCACACACTGGAGTTTGTGGCTCCAACACCAAAGTAGGTGCAGGCAGCAGCTGATCTCATTTTTATGCATGTGCAGTATAGCTGAGCAAACAACAGCACACAAGCAGGACAACAAACGCTGACTGTTCTCCCAAAGGCAGTGGACCTTAGCAGAGAAGAGAGTATAAAATAGTCAGAAGAAGATAGAAGACAACAGGATCTAGGGATAACTGAAAAGAAAGCTGCTGCCGAAACAGAACAAAATGAAGAGATAAACGATGACAAAAAATGAAGAGCTGCACCATTCTGAAGTACAACTGACATTGAGATTAATTGGTATTGTGATTACATGGTAATCATATTCTCAAGATAAAGAGGTGAAGAAATCCAAACCAGATATTTTGAAATGATGGAGAACTGACTTTAAGCAGGGAGGTCAAGAAAGTGTGAATATACAATATCTCTACAATCACTTTCAGAGCAGTCTGAAATGAGTTTCCGTGATTACCAAAGAGAAGCGGAAGATTGGGGGCAGAAGCAGCAACCTTGTAATTGACATCACGCTGAACTAGTTCAATGTATTCATTTAAACACATTTGGTTTAGACACCTTTATGCACCTGTCATAGTGCTTTAAATTAGCCTTTCATTACTATTTTCAGATTCTAATCAAACTATAACTGCACATTTTTAAATATCTGTACAATGTTTTCAACAGGATCATTGAAAACACAGGATACATGATAATTACTGTATTTTCCGCACTATAAGGCGCACCTAAAAGCCTAAAATTTTCTCATAAACCCACAGTGCGCCTCATAATCGGGTGTGTCTTACATATGGATTAATATTCATATTAATATTGGTTAAAAACATGATCGCTGAAAAAAAGCCGGCAGTCTGGCCGCCAGTCATGCTGCACTCGGCCACCAGAGGAGCACTGTCACAAGGCACTCGGGCCTACGCCCCCTAACAACGGTAGGAAGTCCCGGCTCTGACTCAGCTGCTCTCAGACGGTAGAGCAGACTGTAGGAGCACCGGTGATTACGTAGCAAAACATAAGGAACTTTCAACAATTCTATTAATGAAGTTTGACTGACTGACTGATCTCAGCATTTTCTAACTATTTGGCATCGGAAATAACCCACTTTAAACTGGTCTTAAAAATGCCATTGTGCTGTCATCTGGAATCTAGTGACGGTCCATTCTATTAGTCTGTGGAAACATACGGAGAAACTGGCATAAAGATGAATGAAAGACCCTCAAAGCTGAACTTCCAGCCTTTTCTGAAATTTCAAGAGCAGAGTCACTGCTAGACAATGGTGTCTGGTGTGCTGCAATTGATTAACAAATGTAGTTGATAGCTCTGGGGGGGCATCGGAGGGGCGCATTCAGGCTTGTGTATTCTGTCTGCAGCGACGTGCTGTGAAATTCACGGCGGTGAGACACCGACGTTAAAGTCAGTTCTAGGAGTCAAACAGCGCCATATTTGCCGGTAAATTAGCAACCTGACATTAAAAACTGGTTAAAAAATTGTCTAGGACACACAGCAGCAAATAGCTGCACCTCACCTCCGACTGGACTACCATTTGATCAAAACAATATTTAATTAATAAACAAAGACGAACGTCGGAGCTTAAATATCTGCTTCAAACTTCAGATTAGGAAATGATCCGCTCTGTTCGCACTGACTGCACTCGTAATGAATTTAACCAGTTTTTAATGTCAGCTTTTTTAAATATGCGTGTTGACTTCTTTCTAAGATGGCAAAGTGATCAAGTTTCCTTGATGATGCTCAGAATGGCTTATTGACATAACAATAGGGGCCATTCAAAGGTAGTCAGGAAGTCATGAATGCAATCAAGACTGCCTGAGCAGCGCGGCTCTATCTAGTGGACGGATTGCGCAACTACAGCCACTGCAGTTTATCAAATAAATTTTATTAATTTTTTGTTGTGTGCGCCTTATTTCTGAAATAAATTATAAAACAAACAAATTATTGAGGCTGCGCCTTATAGTCCAGTGCGCCGTATAGTGCGGAAAATACTGTATGTACAAATTGTTTGCACATAATGATCCTGTATATTGAACAAGTTTGTATTTAGTTTAATTTTCATACGTATGATTTATGCAATGCAAACCACGGTTTATAATAATTTAATGGGATGAGATAATCATTATAATAGACTTGAACTATGATCAACTTGCACCTAAGACTGTGCTGACTAAATTGGGTTTTAATTTGACACACATTTACCAAAATCAGTTGTCATTGAATATCAAACTAATGATGACACGAGTTTGGTTACAAAGGCTTGTGAGGAGTCATATTATGGATATGGAGCTACCACGGAATGATGGCAGAATTAGAGAAAACCGAGCTGCACAAGTTTGACCTCTGTAGAGATGGGATATTAAAAAGAGAATGCAACCTTCTTAATTTAAAAACACATTGTTTTGGCTGTATATTACCAACTGTGCTGTAAACAAAGTCTTGCTAGACAGATGGTAATGAATATGTTCTCCTTTAAGTGATTGGTTATGAGTTTTAATCTAACAACTGTGATGAGAGGAAGTCACTCACTTATGGTACATTCTAAGATAAATGCAGTGTGTGGAGAATCCCAATTGTGTGTCATGCCTAAATTTGAAGCCATGCCATTTTTCAGATGATCAAGGTGAACCTTTTTCACATATTGATCATGTCAACCTCTGAGCCATACTGTAACGTACATACAAACTGGTGAGTAATAGAATGCACAAGGAAATTCATATGTATTTGCCAGTCCCAAAAAAAAGAGGATATATTCTGTTCAATGCCAAGGGTGAAATAATGAAGCAGTACAGTCTTTTCGAAGCTCTCCATCTACAACATCAAAAACAGCCTGAATCAAAATGAGCTTTTAATCCCTTTAGCCCTATGCATCGGGGGTTCAAGTATGGATTACCTTGCCTAGCAAACTTCATTTCAGAGTAATGAAAAATGTGTATGTGTGTGCGTGTTTGCAAGCCCATAAGTGTTGATAGATGAAGGGTGAGCAATGCCAGGACTGCTAACAACCCACCATAGTCATGCCACAGGTGCAAAAGAGTGAAAAAAGCCCTGGGCAAATATTACAGATTTAAATTAGGATTGACGGAGGCTTTTCACAACTCTCTTTAACCTGCCATGACAAGAAGTTCTAGGGTACACACACAACATTTCATAAGGCACATGGGAAGTACTTGAAATACCATCCTTCCAATTTATTTGATCAGGGGATATGCAGGTCTTTATATACAATTTTATACGATTGAATTAGACACAGCAGTGAAAGCAGGGTTATACAGACTGGATGGTTCAGACAATCACCATCTTCCCACCATAACACTCTGTTGACTGACATCCATTAAAGCAGCGTTTTACTGTCACCAACAAATTAGTCTTTTTTTAATCTTTTTTAGCATGAAAAACTAAGAAAAATGAAAAGATTAGCACCATTATTATTTCAGGAGACATATGAATAGCGGAAAGATAACTGTTATTACATGCTGTTTTGAGAGGTGCAGATGAAAGAATGGCATATAAGAAATACTCTTGGAACAAAGCCTGCAAACACAGAGTCGTCCAGATGCCGTCAGCCAATAAAATGCACGTATGGTATCACTGCCTACAAAAAATCTGCAATGAGGTGAAGTCGTGAGCTTTGATGCGTGAGGGCGCACTCTAAACTTGTTATCAGGGTTGAGCCGGGTACTCGTTTCAGACAAGTATCCAGTACAGATAATGCATTTTTGATGAGTACGAGCATGCTCCGAGTAAAACTTGTTAATACTCGTACTTGTTCATTCATTCATTCATTTTCCTGACCGCTTCATCCACTTGCAATGGGAGCTCTCTGTTCGTGGCTTCGCTGTAGCTCACGTTGCTTTCCTTAGGTTTTCTTCAGCTTGCCTCTATTTCGGTCTATTTAAGGTTACTTGGTGAACCTGTTTCGTTTTTTTGTTTTGTTGCACATACGCCGTGCACTTGACCAGACAGAGCTGAAAGCTGCTAGTGTCGGTTACTGCCTCCACTCCAGTCGTTTTTAAAAATTTTTTAACCTGCTTGCTCTTAGTTTGACACATTCTTACTTCAGTTCAAATTAGTAATTAACATACTGTATAGATATTTCAACTGTTACATAGCACACACACCTTAATAAACTTTGTTTAACTTTGTGTGAAAAAAAATGGCAAGAACATTACGGTAAAAATAAATAAATGATTGAAAATATTTGATCATTAAATAATCAATAAATATAGCAACTTCTGATCAATCCATATCAATTTCAGACTTCAAATAATGTACCAAATAGCCCCATCCATTGCCGGTCATATCACACCCACTTCCGGTTTAAGCCCCACCTATTACGAGTACAGGTACGGATACAGATAATTTAGATGGTTGAACAGATACAGATACAGATAGTAGTGCACTTGCTGATCCCTACTTGTTATCATAAAATCCAGAGGCTGGTTTGTTTGCTGTCACACCCCAAACAAATTGAAGTAAGGATCTTTTGAAAAAGTAACATTAATTCCATCCCTCATTTGAATATGAATGATTACCGTCTTTACATATGTTCCAGTGAACAGGTGTTAAAGGAAAAAAAAATAGCACAAAAAAATAAATGTGAAAACAACCCTCATTCAAACTGTGTCATAATCTCCATGGACTAACTAGATGTCAAAACAAGACAAATGATATAGTCCAGTGAAATCTCACAGTTCAGTAGTCAAGGTTTTGTGATTATTCCTAATCACAGTGATTTTGGGAAGACTTTACAGCATCTGAATAGGAATTAATTTCTTTCCAGTAAAAGGGTTGCAAATGATTGCTGTCTGTAGAAAACAAACAAAAGCGTGATTAAAAAGGCCACCTTTTACATCAGACTCTCCATTGTCACAGTGGATGACTGTGACAACGGAGATCAGGGGAGAATGGTGGACCCCAGGCCCTACATCTGATACTGATATCGGTTTCTCTACAGATATGGAACGGAATGTGTGTAAAATGCATGCACCTTCTAACAAGCAGCTTACACAAGACTTCTCCACCCACACACAAGCCACATTTAAATATAATGTGTAACATCACTGCGGCACTTGTGTACAACACAGTTTGCTTTTAATATAATTTTTTTATATATAAAATATGGAAATGATGATTTTCAAAAAAGTTATTTTCAGTGTTTTTAATGACTGATATTATAATGATTGTGCATTATCCTAACTGTGTGTGTGTGTGTGTGTGTGCCAGGAAATGAACGCAACATGGCCCCGCAAAAGCCCATTGAGACAGATGTAGCAAAATAATGCCATTGGGGGATGACATCAACATAGAAATCCTGAGCCGTGAATTTCATAGATCTGATATGGCAAAATAATGGTTCAGGGCTATGGTGACAACCTAATGGATGATGGGTTCCCTGCTTCCTGGTAAAGTAATACCTGCTTGGCATACTGTGTACAGATAGATCGAGGACTTTCAGAGGCTTTTAGAGCCAACATTAGAGTTTATAAGGTGACATGTTTTGCCAGTGACACCCAGTTCAGAAACGATCTACCGAAAAGGTTCTAAAACAAGTGGGCTCTTATCACTGAGTGGGGTATTAGTGCTGTTAATAAGCTGTGCCACTTGACAATAAGTTGGTTGACAAGGTTGACAATACATGGAGAGCTGGTATTTCAGACAAGGACTTGATATGTCAGGGTTTAATGGACGTATTTATGATGGCAATTGAAATTGACTCCCCACACAGAGCAGTGTTCAAATATGCTTGTGGTGTCTTACAGCAGATAATGAAAGAGCTGGAAGTGAGCTACTGAAAAAAACAGAAAGAAAAACAGCAGCAATGTGTAGGCGTACATTACCAACTGCTATACCATATTGGGAGAGAAAAAGGACAGAAAATACAGCCAACCAAAGAATGTCCCTATCCTGTTTTAGCTAAGCTGCCTCTACACTCAACATAAACTTCAGGAAAGACTGCCAGCCTTACCCCATATGAGAAAAACTATGAGGGAGGCTTGTTCATTGCAGGGTGAAGCTCTCAGTTGGTTATGGAAAAGTAGCCTTCATTCCAGTTCATTTTCTCAGAGCAAAGACACAATTTCACTTCCAAGCCAATATGCCCAGACAGCCATAATTTCTGAGACAGCCAGAGGGCATTTTTATGTTAATTATGTCAATTTGAATAGCTTATCAACTGGAGATGTGAGAGGTGAAATCCAATTATCCCAACCAGATGGGAGAGAAGGCGAGATAATAAAAAAAACACATCAAATTTAGAAGGGGACACTAGTTTGAGTTGTCATTTGAGAAGATGACAAAGATGAAGTTGTGTTTGACTCCGAGTTTCTCTCTTAGATCCGGCAAGTGATTTAAATAGTCTATTCTAATATAGCAACATAGGAAATTTACACACTATTAAGGAACAATGTTATGTTGATTAAAAAATAAATGATTCACATTCTGTTTCAGTTGATAAAAAGAGAGATGGAATGATTATCTGTCTGATATTGGCCAACAAATCTGAGACTCAAACTCACCAAATGTAGTAACAAACAGATGGGGAGCAGGACAAATGCTTTGGAGCTCATCTGAGTTGTTATTAGTGAAGGGTTTTAAGATATAATTTAGACACACCAAAGAATCTCCTGCTGTTTCCCTTCTGTCAACAGTATGGACATATTTTCAGTTAGCTGAGTAAGTAATCATTTTCAAATGTATTAAAATATAAAATGTAAGGCATGCCTTCAGCTGCATTCAACTCAAACTGACAGAAGCTAAACGCCATACCCGGCAGCTCCCTAAAAGACTACCGGGCCAATCTGCAAATCATTTTTGTGATATTTTAGATTCTCTACTAATTTTTAATTTGGGTATAGTATAATTTTCTTGTTTGCTTTTTTTGCATTTTACATTGTTTTATTTACTGTCATAACAGACATCAGCTCTAAATATGTTGTTGCACATCCAGTCCCCAGACAATCCACAGACAATGGTGAAATAAAGGGGCAGTGACGAAATGAGAGGGCAACAAATCAAATGTTACTCTGTTGATAAAATCAATTTTATATTACCTGATCAAGAAATTGACAAAAATAAGATGGTACACAGCCTGCTTAGTATTGTTTTAACAGCTAAAACTGACATACTGTCCAATGCTTAAGTTGCACATTTTATGCAAGTAGCATGTCTTAAAATGTTGAGAGGCAACAAATGACTTGGGATTGATGTCATTCACAAGCAAAGATGGGGAAAGGTTCACTACTTATCCAACAGCTAATTTGTAGATTTCACTATTTATAGTCCATGATATCATCAGAAGACTGAAATAATCTCTAGAATTCTCTACAAGAGGTCACGTGCCCTCCAAACTCCCCAGGAAGCACTGCATTAAAAAAAAAAAAAAAATACATTTTATGATTTTTGAAGGATTTACCTTCAGGATGAAATTCAAGATGACATCATTATTTCAACTGTATTCGGATTAATAGTCACAACTTATTGCATGCTAAATTTTTATTTTACGTATAATTTAACAGGCTTTATTTTAATGCCAAACTGGTTTCGTAATTGGGTTAATCTATGTGATGTTAGAAGGGATTTACAATAGCTGAACTAGAGGATGTTTGGGCTGAAACGTCAAGTTAAATGTTTATAAAACTAAGTAATTACTTAATTTAAGTAATTCAAAATTTGTCACAGTTCATCAAAAACAATGACCATAAAACACATTGTACATAATATCTTATGAAACACAAAGTGCAAAAGCTGCAACACTTAATAGTACAATTTCAACATTAGATTACAAGTCAATTCATGAATTTGGTGAACCTTTTCACCTCTAACATCATAAAACGTGATCTTGTGAATTTATAAATGATGACACTGATCTTATTTCTTCATATCTTCTTTACCAAACAGGTCATCCATAATTTGTGCGCTCAGTCACACTGTGACTATGGGGATTTGTCTCCAGTGTAATACTGCAACTGAGCTGAGGTTGTGCACTGATATCGCCTACAGAGACACAACAGCAAATGTACCACAGGGGGCTATACAACGCTCCACTGCCCATCTTTAGCCAGTTGATTGATACAGATTACATGCATACTGAGGAAAAAGAGAAGAGAAAGGACAAGGAGCTAGCACAAGACAAATGAACAGACTGACATAGACAGAAGTCAGATAGATATTAAGAAAATGTAAATGGAAAACACAGCAGCATAAGCTGACGAATCAATAAATGATATTAACATTTCCTGTCAAAGGAACATAAGTATCAACTGTTTAAAAGGCAACAAGGGCAATACAGAGAAAAAAGATGTGGGAAATTGCAGTGGAAAAAGCTTGAGTATGGGAACATCAAAGAAATAATCAGTGTGAAACTGTCTTGTCGCTGACAGCTTAGACTACGAACAGCATAGATACTGACGCACCAACGAGCACTGAGCCAAAGACATACTGTAGAAAGTAGGACAAAATAGGACGTGCTCACACAATTATCAATGGATTTCGTTTGAGTAGACAATACTCCATGATGCAAGCAGTATGAGATTAGATATCTTCACATCCAGTTAAGGTCTTTCCTTGACATTGACTGCAGTCATGCATCAACTACTTATATAAGTTGTGATTATATGAATTTAAACAAGCCAATACACCAGTAGACACAAGATGGCTGATGAGCTTGAAAGGTAAGTAGCAGGACCCAGATGGTTGGAGATGTGATACAAGAAGTGCAGAAGGGAATCTTTTCTGCAAACATCATCTTCCAATTTGGCAACATGAATAAAGACCCTGCCCTTTGGGGAAATGAGTCATTGTGGCCTGCCGCCCTGGTCTGGCTCTGCTTTGTTTTTTTCCAGAGATAACAGAGATCAATAGACGGATGAATCAATTGCCTGGGCTCATCTACTCAACTCATTGCCATCACAAATCAACCCCTCGAAGAACTTCCAATTGACACTTTGAGACCATGTCATTCTGCTGGACAATGTTGGACCTTCGCATGCCACTCAGCGAAATCATGCGTCAAGGATTATCTGGTTAGTTCCACAGCAGCAAAAAGAGCAAACAGCTGATCTTACCATGGCCCCCACGTGTAAGAAAAGGCATCCGGTTGATGGCAATGGGCACAGTACCATGCTTGTTGTGGAAGTGGTGGACATGGTGGGTGGTACTGAGGGAGGAGGAAACTCTGGCAGCAACAGCTGGGCAGGGGAACACCAGCAGCGCCAAAGACAGCACCAGCCTGAATAGAAAAGCTGGATTTGCCCATACCACAGGTGATGCCGCCACTCGTTTGGGTAGCAGTACCAACCCTCTGTCCACCTTCACTTCCACCTCCTGCTCCATGGAGGTGGGTCCTGAGAGAAACAGAAGGCCCCTCCCCGTCAAGTGACGCAAACAGGAAGAGAGCATCTCAAATGAATCCCGGGTCCATGGTCCCCTGCTTCTCAGCCCAGCAGAGACAAACAGAAAAGAAAACAGGAATTTCAAAAAGCCTATAAAGGGAAAAAAGATCCTAGTTTGAAAATCCCCAAATTCTTGGAAAAGAAAAATTAGTGAGCAAGAAAAAAAAAATCCTGTGAAAAAAAAAGTAGACCCCAAAAATATCCTGCAATAGACTGACACTGATATCCAAAAGCTTCTGATTGGATCCCCTCCTTCCACTCATAAATTAATGTAAGCTTTTCATATAATGTCACCTCTTTCAACTTCCTTTGTACCCCAGAAATAATCAAAGCTTTGTAGCTCTGATTTAGCAAACACAAGACTCCATCTTAGCTCTTTAGAAAATATCTTGTGTACAGATACTTGTCAGACAGGGTTTTCCTTCACCTTAGGGAGCTCTTCAGAGGGATTCTCCACCCATAATCCAAGCCTTAACATCAAAGATAAAGATTCCCAACATGTCTTTGGGGCTTTTTTGGACATAACCTAAATTGTGAGCAGGAGGATAGAAAATACGAGTAAAACCAGGGTGAAAGAGGGAGAGGCAAATAAAGAAAAGCAAAAGCAAAGATGCTGTGACAATGGGACAGCCAAATCCTGTTTCAGGGCTCTGAATCCTTAATGGAGATCCAAACCCACAAAGTCTGCAGCTGAAAGTAGGAAAACAAGGTATAAATAATCAGAACATGGGACCAGGAAGGAAAAAAGATTGAGAAGAAGAGGGACAAAACAGTCCAGTATGTCCAAGTGTAGACTTCCTTAGCTGAAAAAAAAAAAAAATCAGCACGGGTTGTGAGATGATGAACAGCACCAAGAAGCCATGGTAACAAGATTAATTCATGGCCAAAGGTTGATGTCCAATTTAATAATCCTAGGATTTGGAACCTCTGTCCTACTTTTGATTGCTCTTCACCCTATGAGGTTCTGATTCCGCCCCGTCAAACACTGCTTCCCACATTGGGAGACAGATGGGAAGGAGTCGCTGGTCCTCTCCGTAGGGCTCCGATACAGGGTGCTGTTTCTTTCTTGCTGGGAGAGTATGACGATGCTGCTGCCGCTACTGCCTCTGCTGTGAAATTCATGCTAATTGAATCAGAAGCTGCAGCAACGAGCGCATCCTTCCTGCCCTCAGCACATCTTCCATCTCCTTTTTCCTCCGATCAAGTCAGCCAACCACCCTGACGGCATGCACGCACAGCTGTGCACTGGGCAGGATGAACCAAAAGTCTGTTGCAGAAATAAAGCCGAAAGGGAAAGGTGGATACACTCCGATCCCTTGAATGCATAGACAGTGACTGTGATACACAAGGCAGAGTGGAGACAGAGAGGGAGAGGGTGTATGTGTGTCTGGTTGGAAGAGACAGAGAGAGAGAGAGAGAGAGAGAGAGAGAGAGAGAGAGAGAGAGAGAGAGAGAGAGAGAGAGAGAGAGAGAGAGAGAGAGAGAGAGAGAGAGAGAGAGAGAAGAGAGAGAGAGAGAGAGAGAGAGAGAGAGAGAGAGAGAGAGAGAGAGAGACAGAGAGAGAGTGGGAGGGAAGTCAGTAAAAAAATTGAAGAGAAGCACACACACAGGAAGGATGGGAGGCACACAAGAATGTTGGCTTACTGAAGCCACATATTTTAAATCAATGGATCAGTGCCAGGGGGAACGTCCTCTGAAAAAAAGACATACCAATGTGGGAGTGTGTGTCACATGATATACTGGGGCAAATAGTAATTCAAGGTGATAACAGATCCAACAATGCACATATTTGTTCATCCATTAGAGGTTCATTCATTCAGTCATTAATCCATTCATTCATTTTCAACTGCTTCATCCGCTGTGGTGGGTTGTGGTCATTAAAGGTTTTGGGTTTTTTTTAAATTGTTTTGTAGTTGTTTCTTCTAACCTCTTAATCCTCTTCTTTTCTCTTTTGTCCTTTCTAGACATAGCACACATTATTCCAGGTTTAGGGTTCAGTTCTCTTCTTTGCACATTATTTATTCATTCTGTGCACAACACTCATTTTCAGTACGAGGCCAACCAAGAAAAACAGGTGTGGTCGCCAAGAGACGGTGACCATTAGAGTGGTCAGACAAACAAATAATGAACAGGAGAATGATTCCGTTTGTGCAGAAAGTAATGTTGATAGTACAAGAGGGAGGGAGGGAGTGTGACGGCGAGAGAGGGAGGGATGGAAAGAGATCGTGCATCAGATAAATCATGGCTGATAGAAATCTCTTCTGGGACAAAGGCTCAGTGATAGAACAAGAAGCAAGAACAATGTCCAAAACAGAAGAAGTCAGTGCAGGATGCTATAGAGAATGGGATCCACATGATTACTCATTTACTCACTCATACTGACACAAGCACCTTTACAAGGTGAGAGCATTACATGGGGGCAAAGGAAACTGTGTTTACAGCTGTCAGTGTGAAGAAGGCATGACACCCAGGGTCAGTGGTTGTGATCTTGCACCAAGATTCAACTTCTGAAGTGAGAGGCTGCAGTTAAGAATCTGAACAAAAAGATAACCAGTCCATTCAGCCCAGGTAGCTTGTTCCCATTCCCTCAATTTCATTTTCATTTTTTGGTGCTTCAGGGCAATAAGATATTTAGCAAAATTGTTTTGTGGCTGGAGTAAGAAAAACTGACACCACGTTATTGTGAAAAGAATAAGGAAGTGCAGATGTTTTTTTTATCATAACCCAATATGTTGGTTTGCTGATAAAAACACAAAAAATGCTGGTCATGCTTTCAGATCATTAATCTGTGAGCAAATTGGTCACCTTACCATGTCAGTCATATCTGGTGTACGATTATTTCTACAAAATAACCCTCTGCTCAAGAGACCTTTCCAGTAGACAGACGCAGAATCGGTACAACACAACTGCTGCAGGATACAATAACCTCTGGTAACAACAACCTACTGAGAAATACAGTTCCAAGTTATTGCATTGTAGTCTTTTATTAAATGCTATTATGGTGTAAAGCAGGTGTAAAGAATGTTAGAGTTCATTATTGATTTTCTATGGACACGATGGCAAGCAAAAGCTAGATGTTTGTATGTGTGTTTGTGTGTCTGTTGCATGCGTGTGTGTGTGTGTGTGTGTGTGTGTGTGTGTGTGTGTGTGTGTGTGTGTGTGTGTGTGTGTGTGTTTGTGTGTGTGTCAGAGAGAAAGTCTACATTAGATTGGCCTACCAACTATCTACTAAGACAAGATACAAATTATTCTTGTTTTCCTGAAATTAGGAAACCATTAAAACACTTTCATAATTAACATGTTTTTTGTTAGAATTGGTCAAATTGTCCTTTACTGCTGTTAAACACTATAAAACACAGGCTAGATGTAGAAAATGGTACCGTACACACTTTTAATCTATTTATTGATTCACTGTTGGTGTTCTTCTATACATGTATTATGTATCTACTATTCTATGTAGCCACAATTGTATGGATATATTATTTTATCTTTCGAAAGAGCTAAAAAGATCCAAAGGATTACAAGAAGAAAGCACCACATCTGTTAATCCTCAGTTGTGATTTTCCATTTGAGGATAAATAATATGTAGTATTACAGATACAGGTATGTGTTCAACTATGTACCTTCCTTCCTTTTGACTTTGACTTTACTTTGACTTTCCTTTATGTGTTATTTCTGTGTTGATGTTAGATTACACTTAGTCGACAATGATTTTGAACATAGATGTTATTAAACCAGCCTCTCAGGCCACAAATTAAGATAAATAAAAATTAAATTGTAGTATGCATGTAGAAAGTATAGTAAACTATATTTTTGCAAAATGTGGTGTATTACCCTGCACATCTCCAAATATATGTATGTTCTTTATGTCATGAGCTTTATTGTGGGATGTCACTGACACCATAGATGTTTCCTTTAGAGGACAGAGTGCGGACTGGGAGCTCATTATAATGAAAAACACGGAGGAGCGCCAACACCTGCTGCTCCAGTCCCCTACGGCACAAGCAAAACAAGGACTACAGAGCACACAAACACACACAGGTGAACAGTCAGGCTAGACACATTACCGGACACACATACCAGTTGAACTCCGCACCGGAGCTGTCATAACAGTGCTAGTGCCATATGATGTAACGATCCCGTCCCAGAGGTGAAACACATTGCATTTCAGACACTACATGTCGCCTCAATTAAACTACAAACTCCCAAATCCCTCAAGGAGAGTGAGGTCATCGATGGAGTATGGGATTAGTTCACTGACAGACGTGGGATCAAAGCCTTATGTCTAAACTCTAATCCTGAGAAGCCTTCTAAATTTTACACAACTAATTATTTAGACCTGATATTCAGAAAAAAAATCCATAGATGCAAATTGATACGAGTTTATATACATGTGAATATAAAGATGTACAACACACAGCCAAAGAGGACTCAGATGAAATGCCTGGATTTTTCCTCTGGGTGAGGTCAGGAAAGTAGGACAAGCTGAATCTCTTTGCTCAGGCAGTGGGAGAAGGCAAAACACAAAAAGCAAGTCATCAATTTTTAACTCCTGTCTCTGTTTGTGCTATTCAGTAGCTTTCTCCTGTACCGAGCCCCCGATGTTATCTGTTTATGTAAGTACGCTGTTGGGAAACTTCCTCCACACTTAGCCCCAATGTTGGACACTTACATAAGAGGACTGCGATGTAAAGCAAACAAGGGAGTAACCCCTTACGGTGCTGCTGTTTTGAAGACACGGCAGGTGTTTTTTCTTCTTTTTTCGCATCCATTTTTGTGTATTTTGCTTCTGCTACTTAGTTTCAATACTTGTGTCCCACTCCTCTGGTAAAGTTTCTAATCTGGAATAGTGCAATGACTGCACTGGTTCATTTGAGTTGCAAACGGAGACATCCAATAAGTGGTATGATATCTACACAGCAAGCTTTTCAAAATTACTTCAAAGCCTTTTGTGGAAATACAATGGTTTTTAGAAAGCTTAATTTCTGAAAAGATGACACTTGTAAGAGAGACATTCATCAGCTAGCAGCAGTCTGCAGCTGGTTAAGTGTCTGAATCCAAACTGAGACACTCATTTTCAAAAAAAAAGAGCCATCAACACATAGGATATACTTAACAAAACATTTCTAATGGAACACAGTAACTATGGTGTTATTTCCACTGTTTTTCAGAGATAGTTCTCTCAAAACAGTAAGAAATAAACATCTGATAACACTTTTCAAAAGAAACATAACTAAAATACAAGCTCTCACACATAAAAATGCCCGTAATTCCTTTCTAATTTGACCCAATTGAGCTTTTCTATCAGAATTCCGTAGAGAGATGCTTTCAAACCCAACACATTTATTGCAAAAATGACTGAAAGTATTAAGTTTTCAATTGCAATGTAATAGAATGAAGCCAGTGGTGTCTGATGGTCAGTGAGGGACACATTGCACTCTAATTCTGTTAAACAGAACTGAACTAAAGAAACTGCATATCAAGAAAATGTAAAAATAGTTAATGAAACAAAGGGGAGCATCTTTATGTCCAAATTCATGTGACTATAAAAGTATACAATACACTGGCTACTGTGCTGTGCAGCTACTGTGCTGTGCAGGGCCAGCAGTTGATTGTGGCTTGCAGTGAGATAAATAATGCTTATTCACACACACTTAAATATGATGCAACAGAGGTTTGATGATTAAAGTGTACTGGTTTTTCAGTATCAATTATCTAGACAGCCTCAGACTAGACCACAAAGAGTGAAATCAAACTGTAAAGTTATCTTTATAGAGCTGATGGATGCATTAGAGGACAGCTGTGGACAAAAGAACCAACTAATGGCATTGTGGCTTTGTCAGCTTTGAAAACTAAGACCGACTGAATGAATTTTTATGGAGAGACATACAATGGCAGAAGAATCCTGAAAAGGTTTATAGGTTTCTATTAAATGAAGAATTTGAGGAGAAGGGTGAAATAAAAAGAATGCAAAATGGTGAATAAATGAGAACAAATAAATGGAAGCATATCTGTGCTTGGTAATTTGAGGGGAACGTGCTGTAGGATAAGTGGAGTTTCTTCTGTCTCGCTTGGACAAAGGAGCTGGTTGCACACCTCTTAATTATATTAAATGATATACTGCTTCATCAAAGGTAAAGTCAAGCAGACAGCAAAGAGATCTTGAAAAACATAAATCACTTGCTCATGTCTTTCCCCCCCTTCTTCACATTCCATCACTATAAAAGCCATTTTCTCCAAGATTCCATTAAAAATCACACACGAAAGCCATTAACTGCCAATCTTATGCTAGCTCTCCCTACTCTAGTTAATTGAGTGTTGGTAATCACAAAGATCTAATGTCCATCAGTAGGTTTGGACATTGCATCTTTAAACAGCGCAGGTATGGCTTTATCCTGGGGGTGCTGTAATCATGTATCATCAGCTGAAATACCTTTTTTCTCCCATTTACAACCAAAATAATTTAGTATATTATATTATATCAGAAGAAAAGATTAACTTTGTTTACCCCAAGATAGGGTCGCAGTCAACGCTCTACACACTCTCTGTTGTTCCTGTCTAAGTCATCATGTAGGGGTCTCTGCAGGATTTTGGAGGGGCTTTTTGAAAATTAAATTGGCTTGTCAATGATTCATCTTTTCAATTTATTTAATTTGTGACCACGGATTTGTCAATTTCACTTTCAAAATAGTGTCAAATATTGTTGTGATTGAGGTAAACATGAAGAAAAAAAAACCCCCCAATGTGATGATGAGTGATCATTAGGCTGTAGTAAAGGTTTTGGCATTGGGAGGATTAGCACAAATGGCATGTGTCCTAAACAGCACACAATATACAGAATATATACAGTATAGAGTCAAGGCACTGGTGGTTGTGGCTGATGACTATACGGAAGCTGATGAAAATACTGGGTGATATTATGGATGCATAGTGAATGTTCAGTTGAGCTTAGTGGATGCTGTGCTTGTACTAAGCTACAATAATAATAATAAAAAAATCCTCTTTGATATTATTGACTTGCTCACCCGGCTCCGGATAAGCTGTTGAAGATGGATGGATGGGTGCTTTTCTTAAATTTGCTCTGTGATACTAATGCGATCCTAAACTGGTGGTTCCATCAGCAGGTTTTGAAACGACGTACATCAATGTTTATCCAGATGCGGAGAAGTACACATTGTTTCAGGGAAACATTAATTCAACACAAAATGACAAAGTACCACAAGTTAAAAAGAGAAGTCACTGTTTTTAACTAGGATAGATGGCAAAAACTCAGTAAATCTGTTATCTGCAATGAGGAGAATTTAAAAAATTGCATTCTAAATCACGACTGTGGTAAATTAAAATTACAAAATTAAAGCTTCGCTGGTCAGCTGGAAAGCTTTTCTTTGCCAGCCGACTCACCTCTCCTACCTCTGCATGACACTGCTTCCTTCTCTATCCATCCATCCATCCATCCATCCATCCATCCATCCATCCATCCAGCACAGTGTGGTGAGTGAGCTATCACTGTCTCTCCCTCCAGCTGTGAACCCAGATGTCTGGGCCAGATGGGCTCATCTACACCTCATCTCCTTCATGCATGATGTCTGTGAACCCCCACCCACCACCCCGAACATGAAACCACGGACAAGTGGCACCAGAGTGGAGCACTGTCAAGGAGCTAAAACAATATGGAAAAGCGATGTTTCTGGGCAATCTAATAGAAAAATGAAATGTTGGTGCAGCTCGCAGACTGCCGAGTAGTAATGACTGTTCATTGTTATTAGCACATCCATTTAACTATCTCTTTTTTCAAGAGCCTTCTCTCTGCCTTGCAACAACTTCACAAGGTGATTTACAGGTTTACTCGAACATAAAAACGATTCCTTTCCACGAGCCATTGTGAACATTATAATCAGGGTACATGCTCAAAGGTTGGTGGGAAGGGAGAGTGCCTGCTAAAGCTATTCTAGAATAATACTGGCTCACAGTAATCTCCTGCACACAGGGAGAATATTTGACAAGGATTTAAGGATTTTAAATACACTTTCTATATGGAATGGAATACAAACAAAAGCACTAGTGAGAGACAGGGACAGAGAATGGTGCAAAAGGAAATGATAGGAGACTGGGGAGAGGATGCATGAAAAAGAGAGGAACATGTTTTTCTATTCCATTGTTTTGTTCGTTCACTTGTTTGTTCGTTCATTCCTTCGTTTGTTCATTCGTTCATTCATTTTCCAAGTCGAACTCCACATCTGCAGGGTAAAATATACCCTGGGGTATAAAATGCCTCCTGAATCATATCACATCATGTGAAAAGGAATGTCATATGTGTGTGTGAGGCATGGTGGTGAAAAAAAGGGATAAACAAGAAGAATGAGTACATTGTACGAGGGTTGATTTAAGACATAAGCTGTTTGGGACGCTCTGCTGGGGTGTAAGTTTGATAAACCAGGAGATAGGGAAAGATAGGGAGCAGAGTCCTCACTGTTATCACTGACATTAACGCAAACAGCAATGCGAAATCTGCAGGAAATAGACTGTGGAGAGAATTGTCTTGGCCATATTCTACACGCTGGAGATACATCGTATGAACTGCAATTTCAGGTAAGACTGATTGCTTCCTGTAAGGTTTGCAAACATAGTAATAGTTGTATGAATGCAGCACAAACAAAGCCACAGGCATCTTGGCCTGTATTTGCTAAATATTTGCAGGCACTCATGCATATGCATGTTTAAAAAACAAGAACCTGAGCAGAAAAAAAAAAGAAAAAAAAAGTGAAGCTCAAGTTTGCAATGAAGATGTAAGTGGGCATGGAATACTACTTTACAAGCTCTTCATGTGGTTCAGTTGAATTCACTAAAATAAGACAGAGACTGTGTGTGAGATGAGGGATTTGGAATTTTTTGTACTGTTTCTCTGCAATGATGCAGTCAGAAGCCAAGAGTAATGAAAATACAAATAAATAAAAATCATCTCAAGAACTGAGCCCAAGGTATTATGCCACAAGACAGCCTACCAAAAATGCCATTTCAGAGCATTTAGTAAGCTCTGAAATGGCATTCACTGTTAATTTTCATCATGACCCTGATTTCAAAAATCTGCGTAAAAAAGACAATTACAGAATTCAATCATGTATGAAAACATTTGAATAATTTGTTCTTGTGCTCATGCCGTAAAATTGGAGGAGGGAAACAGACAAGTTCATCAGGCAGAAAGTCACATATGCTGTTTTTTTTTTTTTTTTTTGCTAAAATTGAGTTAAAAGAAGATTAAAAAAATAACCAAATTCTGTGTTATTCATATTTCAGAGAGAGCCGTGACTTTTTTGGTGTATGATTTTTTTTTACATAGCTTATTTAGAATATATTTCTAACTCATCCCATTTTCATTTTCGAGACCTGAATATTTGAAGACTGTGTCCTGATAATTGGAATAATTCCTGAGATGCTGGAATGATTCCTGAGAATAAACCGGTTGGAGAAAACTATGTCAAGCTACATTGTAATAAAAAGAGTGAAGGCCTGTTTTCTCTATGGAGGGCCACGGGAAGAACCGTACAGAAGGCGATAATGGAGTGCCAGACAGTATTTGCAGATTAATGTCTGCAAAGATAGTGTTTTTTCCACATTTGCTCAGCTCAAAGTGTTCTCTATTCACTGTAACCCAATCTTACCCTGATATTCATACCTGTCATTTTAATCCCCCCCAAACCAGTGCCCAGGTTTGAGTAAATTTTGTTTTAGAAAAAAAAATCATATTTTATCATTCTCTCATTATGTGAGGCAATTTGTCATAATCCCCCCGTTCTGATGTTTGCTCCTTCTTGTGTCATCTCTTATCAAATGGGAGAAACCCTTGAAGTAAACACTTTTCACTGATTTCACCTTTGCAGAAAATATTTCCTCCCAGTACTCAGTATACAGAAGTTTCAACAGAAGCAGAAAATACCCTTTTAGGATATGCTCAGGGTGGCTTTATGCCTACATGGACACTGAATTTTTTATGTTAAGAGATGTGCAGTCAGTGTTGTGAGCAAAGGAATGTGGGAAGCCTTTCCTATGGTATGGTTTGCTGGAATCAGGATTTCAGGGTTCATGGATGGAGCTAGAAGCTGCTGCTCACAACACGGTAACGCAACAGCTTCTTGTTTACAATGTCTGATATCTCGTTGTTGTGAATACACAAGTTTGTTTAACAAAGTGTTTTCATAATTATTTGCTCCTACAGTATTTTTGTCCACTTTGCTATTTTCCCTGAAGAAAAACAAATTAATGATTTGACTTTTATGCAACAGCGTTCATTTTTGTGTTTGTGCTCGTGTGTGTTTTCCCATGTAGCATGTCTGCAACTGCTGCTTGTTGCACAAGCTTTCACATCTCTATACTCTTTTTATACCAAAAGCATAGAGTTATCCATGGTGCCCAGCGTGTGCCAGACCTCCAACTGAACTTTTCAGACCTAATGTTGTTGTGGGGGCGTACAGAAGACAACAAAATCATTGCTAATGCCTCACAGTTGATTTTCATTTATAATAAAAACCTGAGGGGAAATATTTTTACCCAACACAGACACATATATTCAAACTTCCAGAAACACCATTACCATCTTGTTTTCTTTTATTATTCCGTTCTGACTGCATTGACAGTTGTCTTGTGCTTCAGTTAAGTCAAGGACGTTAAGCTCTTAAGCGATGAAGCTCATGGAGATATCAAAGTTCACATCTTATCTTTTGGCTTGCAGTAGTGCAAGTTTGAAGGGCTACCGTGCTCATGTTATATCGGGAACATGCTCTGAATGGGTGAAAATGACTTTCCATCATGGTATTGACTGCTGCTGCTAATCAGTTTGGATGAAATGCTGCGCTGGACATTCCAAAGGCCAGTAATGAATTTTCATTGGCATAGTCACCACGATCATTACATGCTTTTCAAATAATAACAAAGTAAGTCGCTGATTAAAGACTTGCAAGGATGATGGTTTTGTTGTAAATCTGGAGCTGAATCTAAATTTTTCAGGAAATGTTTGTCGCTGTCTTCCTCCTGCCCTCGGTCTCAAGCAGAAAATGGACACTAGCAAACAGCCACGGCACGAATAGACACTGCCAACATAATAATTAGTCATAAGCTGTCTTCTCCTTCTGCGGCAGACTTAATGACCTGGAGTGGCTGTATCAGTGCTTATTAAATTAAGTAGTTTCAAGCCACAAGGAAGAAAGCAAGCACTCATGTGAAAACACACAAATACTTTAAAGACACACACTCTGCCACAACCACAATTCCATTGTACAATGCCTATGATATGACGCATGTGTTATTATTGCCATTCAGCACACGGATCAATCAGTTGCGCAGCATAAAATCCAGGCTGTGGATGTGTGTTTGTGTGTGTGTAGGTGTGTGTGCGTGCGTGCGTGCGTGCGTGTGTGTGTGTGTGTGTGTGTTGGACACTGAAGATCTTTTTGCCTTTTATCGGCAATGTTCTGCCCTTGAATCCATACAGGGGGAAAAAAAATCCATATGTGGTCTTTGAATTAAATTGAAAGAAAACATTAAAGTCATACTAAGCACAATATAAACTTCCAGTTCTTAATGTTTAAGGACAAAGAAATCCAGTATGGATGACTCAGAATCAACAGGGCCTCCTTGAGCTGTCCCTCCTCAGGTACTGCAGATGAAGCAGTAGCAGCTTATTCAGCAAACCCTTAAGCTATTTGGTCATATTGACCACAACTTCCTGTAGATGTTAAAAATGTATTTAGTTTCTTTTTTTTTTGCCTGCAAATTTTGTGCATAGTTTTGTCCTTTCTTTGTGACTGCTTTATTAAACTGGCCCTGCTCAGAGCCAGTATATTCTGTTGGTAAAAGTGTTCTGTGCTCTTATGGACCAGATTTCCAAAAAAGTTATGATGCCATATAAAATAAAAACAAATGGAATGATGTATAAACTGTTTCTTAACCCACGACTTAATATACGATACGCAATAATGCATTATTCCACAGTGCTGAACGTCTTTGCTTGTGATGTGCACCTTTTTGTCAATACCCAATCATGACTTGGATGTTCAAAACAGATGAGTGCGCTGTAACTTTTTCCTGGTGTTGTTTGAAATGGGCTGTTGGAATAAATTGTAGAAAAAAAATATAGGTTCATAAAAATCAATGAGGTTAATAAAATAAAAGCATTACATTTATTTTCTTTGTAATAAAAAAAAATTATCACATGCTTTTCGCAGCATCCCATCTTTCTTGGAAACAAGGCTGTTTAAATATAGAAGTGCGGTGCAACAACACATGCAGGCATTCCATAGCTCACATCTCTAAATCCTTCCTCTGCTGTTTGGAAGCCTCCTACCTCCGTATCTTTTTACATGCTCTGTGCGTGACACTGGATTACTTATTCATATGGACACAGGCCAAGTAAACACATCACATGTATGCACTCAATAATTTAGGAGGAGAGAGACGGCTGTGTTAGCACTTTCAAGGCACAATCCATATTTGAAGATCCGGATGGTTGAAAGCACTCATCTTTACCCTCAAATGTTGTCTCTTGTCTGGCGATGGAGACAATCATTTCTCTGACATCTATGTTAAACTGCTGACACCACTGCATAGAATAAAACTGAAATACTCCTCCACTTCCTATTCAAAATATGACTTTTGAGTCGAGTTTGCTCTAACTGATAAAAAAGATAAATGGCTGCACGGAATTCTCTCATTTTAGGCCTTGTACTACATGAAGCTTTTACATTGGACCATCTACACGTAAACTATGCTAAGCTATGGTCATCATCAGCGCTTTACAATGTCTAATGCCACCATCTAAATGATTGATTTCTTCAATAAACACTTTACTTTTATACTCTCTTTGAAATTACACTCACTATATTTTTGCCAAACAATTATGCTTTTTTAGGTTTGTGATAGAAGTAAAATAGTGTAAATGTGTTTTACAAAGTTAAATGCATGTTGCTGAGTAAGTTATATTTCTCTTTGTGTGTGTCTTTTTGTATTCGTGATGAAAGATTGGGTCGGCTGGCTTCCAGTTCCTCTCCAATCATCAGACTCTATAGCTGGCAGCTATAATACCCTGCTGTGGCTATCAAATGCCAGGATGACACATTTAATTAAAGACCGTTACCCTTCTTGTTCAGCATTGCCCTGTGAATGGTCCCACTTATGCAGTACTAGGGTTTGGAGAATCTGTCTATGACCGGGTCTGGTAAAGCCATTAGCCGTCCACATTAATAATAGGATACAGGCTGGGACGTCCTTTTGTTGGCCAATGGCTGTGCGCCCCTGCCAGCATGTAACACGAGAGGACAAATGCTTATGGAAATGAGAGAGGAACATGTAATGGGGGGCAACTAATCTAAGATGATTGGAACTACAGAGGAAACGGTAATATAAAAAAAGCTCATAGAATTAATGTCACACTAAACCACTGACTTGAAATTTAATCAAGGAAGGAACAAAATCTCATGCTCTCTGGGATTTGGGATGTTGGGATGTATTCTTGATTACTAAAATGAAACAAAATAGATGCTGCTGTGGCAATTATTCCTTATGTTTTTTTAAAATTCTATTTTCTTCCATTATATATTTATTACCTTGGTTGCTGTTGTCCGAACATGGACATTGCTTTTTGAGCTGATAAGACAAGAGAGCAATGAATAGAGATTCAACTCTTTGGTCCGACAACCTTTTCATCTTTTCCCTAAAATAACATTTGTGCATATGCACATACTGTATGTTTGAGACAACACGCCCCTTATGATTGAGACAACACCCCCCACACACACTAGCATGTGTGTGTGTGTGTGTGTGTGTGTGTGTGTGTGTGTGTGTGTGTGTGTGTGTGTGTGTGTGTGTGTGTGTGTGTGTGCGTGTGCGTGTGTGTGTGTGTGTCTCCCTGCCACACTTGCTTTGTATCTTTATTCGGATTCCTCCTTTTCCCTCATTTGGCTATGCATACAATGCACACACTTATATGATTACATTTGCAATGTCCCGACAAATAATCATATTCGTCCTCATCAGTCTTCTTTTGTCCATCGATGCTTCAACTGCCCCTGGGCAATGTTTTGCTGGTTTTCTCTTTCAGTTACAAAAAAGCCTGACTTGTAAAACGTGCACAAACTTGGCTTGATTACCATTATCCTCATCTTCCTTTTTGCTTGTCTTTGCTGATGCTAGCTTAATGTGAACCCTCCCACAGCTCTTCCACAGAGGGTTATTAAATACCCCTACCCACTTGTCACCAGTTGTTGTTCAAGCACTTGTACTCATTTCTTTAATGAAAGACTCTTTTACTCTGTAGTACTAATCCCTCTCTTCTTGTTCATGCTATGTACAGTATTCCCACTTATCATGAATGGCGCCGGCTCACTGCATATATGTAGTGTTATCCTGTATTTTAAAATAGCAATGTAACCAGAAAGAACGAGATTTGATTGAATTACCACTAACCTAACTCCATGTTGAGCTGCAGAATTTCTGCATGATGCTCTTTTATTTGATACGACCAGTAAGTTGCTATGACATATTATTTCACACATTGCCAAACATAACTAGTATTCGAAGTGTATTCATGGTTTGACAACAAGATGCACAAAAGCAGAGAAAATGTTGGCGAAAGCAGACTAAAGTTGGTTTAGGACCACATAAATACCCATAATTCCAGGCAAGGAGTCTGTTGACATGCTCCCTTACCCGTTCATAATACACTCATGAACCTTGTTAGCTTGAAAAACAAACCATAGTGCTTTTACATGGGAAAATTAACTTCGCCGACTGCAAGGTCACCGGGTATAAGTCATAGCAAGAGATACATTTAGAGATACATTTACAGTAGACTTACTGGAACAATAAAAACCTATTAACAATTAGAAATAAGTAGCTGACAGGCAGACGATGATCACCCCTCAGGTTTAAACTCCTCCAACCTTGTTTCCTTAGCTCTTTGCTTCCCCCGTCAACTATGTTCCATTTGTGTTCTTGGTGTAGCAATGACCTGACTCTTACATGTCACCCAGGGTCTAGCCCCTCCATAGAGGTTTGGAACAGTGTGTTTGTATGTTAGTGTGCTTGCACCTTCCCAGATAACTCCTGGCCCACCAGAGCTGTGGGGCTTCACTTGTGCTATTGGCACTGATTGAGACATGCTGGTATGTGCCAAGCATGTGTTGCACACACTCATTCTCACGGAGAAACACATGCTTTGCTTCTACTTTGATGTGCTTCTGAAGCTTTAACGCCAGCCGGTGGTGATGATGCTGGCCCTGGTGGAAAGCAGGCACTAATCACACATGGGAGGTTCTGTATTTTTTTTATATAATTACATAGGATGTACCAAGAAAATAAAATTTGCTAGTCTGGTGCTGTCTGGAAAGTGTAAGCTCTTAACATGTGTCACAGACCTTTCAGAGGTCGTCCACTCGTTCGCCCTCCGGTGCCCTTGTCTAATCTGTGATTTTCAAACATAAACACCTCTTCCTTTCTTCATGGCCTGCTGGCACCCTCCAGCAAAAATTAGTCATTTATAAGAAGCTCATTTTAATTTTGTTTAATTTAATTTCACAATCAGGTACTTTAATCTGGAAATGACTTGGGGCTCGATCTGTTACCTGTGTTGAATACTTGATCAGTGAGTGTTTGAAACCCAATCCTCAGCAGCATCTCACAGCTGCAGCTCTCTGTTGTCCATGGAACAGAATTCACGTGGCAGAAAGGAGATCAATGCATCTGTGCATCCATACATTTTGTGTCTGCACAGAATGTACGATTGATAACATTTATTTTTCATGTAAGAACACATTATTTCTGTGGGGGATGTAAACACTATCTAGAACTTTTCGTAGCTGTTATATAACGTATCTAATGATATACCACATTATTTTTTTTTGGACATTTGTGTTCGCATCTTAAATTGTTTACACATTTAAGATGCGTGACAAAAGATAAATCAGTGTCCAACAAAAGTTTTAAAATCATTATAAAGACTAAGGATTAGCCAAAAATATGTTCACAATTTTATCTTGACCTCAGTGGATTAGAAGAGGTTCATGGCTTCAATTAGAAATGAAGAACTAATCTAATTTCATATATAAAAACTAATCTTTAATTTGTACGGGGCTGGTTGATAGAATCATGGGTTCCTTTAGGAGCACAATAGACACAAATCCAGCTGCATGCAGGGGCCCGGAGCCAGACTGCTGCTCAGGCAGCAGCTTAAACTGCATCAGCACTTCAACATGTTACCCTACCTCGCTCTCGTCTCACATGTACGGATAATCATTTTGGAGATTTTAATGGAACACTCAATATGCAAGTGGATAAAGTTAACACAGAGCTTTTCAAATTAGTCTGAAGATTTTGTGTGAGCCCTTTTTCTGCTCTTACAGAAAATAATAACTATTTGAATGATCCCCGTCACATCATGTCTGCTTTTTTCTTGTTACCTCTAATCTTTTTGCAGGGACTCTGTGATTGTTAATGCAACTGTGTTATCAGCCTGAAGACAATTTGTCTTTTCTGCTCCTTTATTCGAAGCCTGCCACACACTCCATCTTGTTTTACAGGAAATGGGCATCATCATAGTCTGACACTATTCTGAATTTTCCAGTCCATTTCCTCACCTTGCTGCTCTCATCTTTCAATGCTTGTAGACGACGTTCTCAACACCATAGTTTCTTTTTGTGATCTATCACTGAAGGTTTGTTCATTGTGGGTGTAGATGAGAAAGAAGGAATCATACAAATAGAAACAGACAGTTTCCAACATGGCTAGACTCATCTGTAGCTATACTGTATATTTTGATGGAATGTGTGAAGGAGCACATTCAAGAGTGAATATCTGTTTTGCCCAATCACATGTCTTTATACTGTATCCAAAAATATATTCAGATTAAAATCACATATAGATTAATCATAATTGAAATGAATGGATTGACATGACCATCATGAGATGATCTTTGCATCACTTATACATTCTCTGAATTCAAGTGATTAGTCCTCTCCATTTCATTTCATCAGCCGCTCTCAAGCCTTCCTCATTTTCCCTGTCTAAATTCCCACAAAGCAGCCAAAGACAGTTTTCCATTTGTAATTGTGGCAAATTTGTTGGTGATATCAATCAGACACTTTGTCTGGGGCCTGTGTGTTCCCATGATCACACAGTATTAATCCAACTCAGCTAAGCAGTGGTGGAACATCAATCAAGGGATCTACTGCATCAAGGCTAATACACCCACTAAGTAACTTCATGCATAGAAGGTAAACATTCCTGTGACACAGAGTGAAGTAAATTTAAACACATTATGTATCATTACACTTGATATGTTGCGCAACAAATGCTCTCACAATAAATGAACATGACTGAATCACATCTTGCCACTGTATCACCTCTAAACACATATTCATATTTAAATTCCATAATGGATTTTAAATTAATTACCTTTTTGTTTTTAAATAAACAGAGCCTTCTGATTTGCCAGTTTTAAGCCAGGCCAGTGCAATTGTGATTTTTAGCAGTGCAGAAAATTTACACAGCATTCAAGGACATTGCTGCACTAATTAATATAACATAAAATTACACACAAACACACACACATGTGTGTGTATCTATACCTATGTAATTATATATATATATATATACACACACACACACACACACACACACACACACACACACACACACACACACACACACACACACACACACACACACACACACCTACCTATAGATAGATGAAGGGATTGAGGGATGGAGATATATACGTAGATAGATAAGTAGATAGATAGATAGATAGATAGATAGATAGATAGATAGATAGATAGATAGATAGATAGATAGATAGATAGATAGATAGATAGATAGATAGATGGATTAGATGTCTGTCATAATGCTGACAGACAATGATGACCCACAGCACACACACCGTTATCTCCTGCATTGTTTGTTTTTCAAGTCAGATATATGCGCCATAACACATTATTTCATGATATTCATCATACAAATACAAAGCTTATAGATCAATCAGGAGGGCCAAACGGAGGTGAAATCCATTGTATTTATTCATGAAATTACTGTCTAGACATCAGACTAGGTAGTGACTGCAGAGAGAATACTAAGTAGTGTAAAGTGAATAAAGATGCTTTCTTAAAAAAGCAGAACTTATTCACACTATGGGTGAAAGAGCTTGTCTCCTGCTTTGCATGAATATCTATCTATCTATCTATCTATCTATCTATCTATCCATCCATCCATCCATCCATCCATCCATCCATCCATCCATCCATCCATCCATCCATCCATCCATCCATCCATCCATCCATCCATCCATCCATCCATCCATCTATCTATCTATCTATCTATCTATCTATCTATCTATCTATCTATCTATCTATCTTTTTTAAAAAAAGAATAAATATATGCAAAGAGAGATGAAATTTCTTTATACTTTTGCACAACTTTGAATAATCATCCTCAATGGCACTCAAAATGTCTTCAGTATCAAAGAGTTTGCAGTTGGAGTTTCCCTGTATAGCACACTTCATAGAAACAGTAATCACAGTGACTTTCCACGAGAGCTGCATTGTTGGTGTTTTAGCCAGGAGCCATAAAATAGTCAGATATTTCAAATAGAGACTTGTAAATGTGGCAGAGCTGAAAGATCCAAAAGCAAAAAAAAAAAGGAGTCATGCATCCAGGATGGACACAACGTTGGATATAAACTCCGATCCCCTGAGAGGTAATGTTGGTAAAGGAAAATGCGCAACGTAATTTTGCTAACATCAGGTGGCAAAGTTAAAAATACTAATGGTGATTGTGTGAAGAAATTCACTTAATCACCAGAGGAACCAATAATAGCATGAATGTTGGTAATTAACTTTCTTGTTTTTGACTGAATGGGGACATCTATTCTGACTTCCTTACACAGAATGAGCCAGAATGCAATTAAGGACACAAGCGTCCTTTCGTAAACTACTCGAATTATCCATTAGCTAAGAAATTTAAATTTCCTATCAAGCTTAGGTCAGAAGTTATCAAAAGAATTGTAAAGAAATGATTAAACATGGCTACATTGAAGTAATCTCAGTGTTCTTGGCCCCTGTAGCGGTGCTCACGAGATGCGGCGTGCACCTTTGACAGCACAGGGCTGATTTGCACTGATAAGTGAGGGCAACAGGAGGAGTGGGGGGACATTTTTCTCTGTCACTTTGCTTTTTGGGATTCATATTTCACTGCCTTACTGTGTACCAGAAATCAAGAACACCTCTTCCTCTGGCAACTTTACCCATCTATTACACTCTTAATCACTTCTCTCTCATTCGTTCACTCTCTCTCCCCCTCCAATGCCTTGATAAACTTTTTCCTGCTCCGGCCAGCTCCCTTGAAGGCAATTGCTTTAAATTTGCTTGATCATTATCACTATAAATTAGATTGGTGGGTGGGACCGATGGCCTAGAGAATTTTTAAGATTAGCAACTCTGAACAATAGTGGCTTTGACTTTGGAAATGAGTTATTAGGTGACACACACTAGGACATGAGATGTCACGTCTATATGAAAACTTCATCACAAAGCTGAAAGTGAAAAGACAATTCTCTGATGGGATGGGGATTCGGGGACCAGCCATACTCCTACAACCAGGTTTAGAGTAAGGTCGTGGCACATTGTGTAGAAACGGACAAAAACACAGGTCGTCCTGCTTTGTATTATGGAGTTTATCTTTGTCAGTCTTTGGTTTGGAAAAGATTTAATTAAATGTAAAATATCAACTTCATCCTATGGCGTCTGGACCCTCAATCAATGTGATCTGTGAGAGTGTGTGTGAAGTGTGGATACGCCATGCAATGGGTGGGAACACAAGAGCACAAGAGCAGAGGATTGTATTAGAATGGTGAAATGGATAGAATTCAATTCTGCTCTGTTGAAGCCAAATCAGACATACAGTATGAAAATCAATGGATAGAAAGGGAAACATTTATTTTGGTGTATGGATATACCTTTTTTTGTAGTGCTTTCCCGACTGACAGGTTAAATCAAGGGTAAAGGGATGAAAGGGGAAACAATGGTTGCTAAACAAGATGTCATGGCATTCAGAGAGGAACTCATTACAACAATCCCTTTCTTATTGTAACTTTCATGCGATTAGTGTAGAGCTAAATAAATGTAATGAGTTACATTTTTAGACGAAGCTCTAAATCTTTTTTGTTCTATTCATCATATAATTTTAATTCTTCTTTTTCCGTGACTAATTGGAACATTCTTGAACAGTGCAGTTCCTTCATCCAAAGTTATGCAACATTTAGGGAACTAAAGATATTTCAGGAAACAATGAAGCTACAGTTCACCAAAATAACAAAACAATATACAGCAGTTAGAACAACCCTTGTGCACAGAAATCTTCATAAATGGATGGAAATATGTTATGCATCAACCACTACAGTTGGTATAGTTAATTTTCAAATTAAACACTTCAAAGAAAAAAAAAATTCTAACCCCACATAGTGAATGTTAAAAATGTATGTGTGCCATGCACGAAGTGGGGCAGTGACACAGTTCACAGTTCTTAGAAGACTTTCAATTTTAAGGACAGTGCGGGCGGCTTCTCCATAATATTAAATTCTGAAACCTGTTTACAAAAGCTTGTGTTTGTAGATAGTCACTCAACCGCAATAAGAGTTCATTTCTTTTCGTTTAAACTGATGTTGTGTGAACAGTGACTTAGAGACAGAATAAGAGGAGCTAAGGGCGAATCAAACAAATGCAGTCTGTGTACAGAGAATAATGAAGGAGACTCACCGAAACCTTCACCTTATTCCCTGTTCTCTCACCTACGATCATATATAAATGTGAGAAAAAAGTGGAAAGAATGAAGAGGAAGAAAAAACTGACTGTGACTAATACACATAACAGAGCGTGAAATCGCATGTGCAGTCCTGCACCGTGTAACATTAAAGATGAGCAGTTGAGTGGGGTGCTTGACATATGACCTTAGATTCTAGCCACCATCACTGACTGCTGAGATTATAGAAGATGCAGGACTGAGGAGCAAAAGCTGCAGCTGATATGTCATGGTGGCAATGCAGACAACACAACCCTGATCGAGCAGCTGCTCTGGAGGTGGGTTGCGTGGAGGCGGTGGGTAGCAGTGCAGGTGTTGGTGTGCAAAGTTCCAGATGTGATACTCAGTTTAATTTCTTAAGAGGAAGAAAGGATGGAAACTTGCAAAATATTATAACATTATAATGGTGCACAAGCCAGTGCTTTCCATGGCAGTCCTCTCGGTCTATGACCTAATGTGGAAATTGCAAAGCGCTCTGCTCTGGATTAATGGATGGACAAGGAAGCAGTTCATTTCTAATATGCCAATTATTAAAATTTACAATTCCAGGTTTTATTAAGGCATGAATGAAATTCTATTTGAATCCCAGCAAGAAATATTTTAGTCCTGCACATCTTTTTTTAAAATTATTATATACCTTCAATTTTCCTCCATGTGCATCTTTAAAAACTGCCTTGGTTACATTATGGTTTTCATTTTCTGCAATGTTTACCTTTTATACTTGCATATATAGTGTCCCATTACGTCCTTATACACAAAGTTTTACTTTAGAAAATTCTAGTGCTTATGCAGATCTCAACACACTACAAGGAAAATATAGATAATATTTCACTTCCTATTTTTACATCTGTCAGGTAGTGGAGAATGAATGACATGTAAACAACTTCGGGAAGGAAACAATCCATCAGCCTTGTGATAGGTGAGGCAGCTGTGTCACATGTCAAGAATAATTGACAGCCTTAAAAACTGATGTAACAGAGCAAGGGTGCCATATATTTGACATCGATAGTAAATGCCTCCGTTTGTTCAAACATCCCATCCTGTTGTCATTAAGATGGCAATTTCAGAGGGGAATTATTAATATATTGTACCTTTACATCTATTTTCACACATTTATTCTCCAGTTCCGTTTCCATTTATGCTCTCCTTCACATCTCTGTCATTTTCTTAGATTGTCATAAAAGTACTTCTATTACTCAACCTCTGCCCGCTAGTTTTTTGTAATATCTCTACCTGCCCTTTTGCTCTGACATTTTTATCCTGAACGGAGGTCTGAGGACAGCTGTTCCTGTCTGATTTGAGCTGTTTCAAGTGAAGATAGTGGAGGTTTTGCCAGCATGTGTGTACATCAACATCTGACGGATGCGGATCATGGAGAAAAATAGGAGGAAATCTTAAGGCCAACTCCAAAAAATAAGATCTACAGTATAAGTAGAAAACCTGTATTCATTGCTTCAAAAGAGGATAATGAAGATAAAAAAGAATAAAACAAAAACAGATGACTTTGGTGCATTGTTTTTGTAGAGTTCAGAGACTGACATTTTCTGTCACTTTACCATTAGAGGACTTGATAATTCCAAAAGCCCAGACTCCCTTAAGGTAGCAATTAAGGCCGCAAAAGCATAGCCATTTTGATTTTAGAAGACTTCATAAAACTGTGTGCTCCCAAAGAAAATGAAAATGAATATTTCTTGAGTTACAAAAATCCATGTGGAAGTCCAACTAGAATATGGTAAATTTGTGTAAAATACTTGCCCCCCTGACTTTGTAAAGTTGCTTCGGTGAGGAACAAATAACTTTTCAACGGAAAGACAGATGTTTGGTGCTCAATGTTTATGTAACAGGGGACCATTGACTGGAGGAAAATGTCTTGTACTCCATGAAAGTCCAAAAAGGACATGCAAAAAAAAAAAGATTGGAGCCACTGTTTAGGTAAGAGTTCAGTTAGAAGCTGAACTGACTTCATATATACAGAGAAAATATAACTTAATCTGGATTTTGTTGGTTTGAATTAAACAAACTCATTCAAAGCACAATTAATTGCCATTGGTAGAAATGGTTTTGTCTTTGTAGATCCATGGGACATATCTTTCTCAATGTTTCAGTGTTGTGTGTCCAGTGACCCACCCTCTTGCTCACAGGGGCTCAGGTCCTGGAAACAATGGGGGGACTTGCCCAAACCAAAAATAAATATTATTCTATTTCATTATTCATGGAGGCTAATGGAGGTTTGGATAGCAATGGCCACCAGCAGACATACTCAGGAAAAATGAGTCTGAGTGCAGGATGAGTGTTTTATCTCACCTCTGTTTGGTGTATTGCTGCATCTTCCACTCTCCCTCTCTCCAATTTATTGTCTTGGCTGACCTGCATTGCTGACACAGGGCTTTAATATTGTTTTGTTGAGTAAGATCTCCAAAGCTGCTGTGTGAGTAATGTGACACTGATAATGTCAAACATAAATAAAATGGATAACCAGAACAACCCATCGTGTTCAAGCTCATCCTCCACCTTGCCCGTTAACTTCTCCTATCAATGCCATCTAAATTTGGAATTTACCTTCTCTTGACAAGTTCTACTTCAGTTGAATAATTTCTATTTTTATTGTGGACAATCTTCCATTTATTTTCCATTTGGATTTATTAAAGCTTTTTATTTCCTTTTTATAGGTCCTCCAAATCAAACCTGATGTTTCTCCTTTAGGGACTAGTGACAGATTTCTATCTATTCCCTGCATTAAGTAAAAGTAAAAACAATCTGACTAAGCAGATACTTTATCTGCATGAATTATTCAGTGCCAAAGAGAATGCTCTGATTCGCAGTCATAATGGGAGGCCCTGAAAGGGCGCACCGCCCTGCAACACTTCATATATATTTCAGACCTTGGCAGAAAGTCTGTCATGCAAGAAACAGAAAGCCTTCCACTGCAGGGGAAACCTGCAGCGCTAGAAGATGACTGGCCTTGAATGCGAGCAACGGTGCCTTCTGTCTTTTTGGCTGGAAAGTCAAGTTAGACTTCATCTTTGCCGCACAGCATACTTACATAAAAACCAATGCCAAACTGTTACGCTAAATGATTCTACTTGGGAGAAAGCCACAATTTAAAATATATGAGTTAACAGCACAGAGTGACACTTGATTGAAAGGTGTGGTGAGGCATCTTCTCCATCTGCTCTGGTGAGATTGACATTTTCTAGAACACAGCATACTGAATGCAAACTTAAAAAAAGTAAGCTGTGATTAACAAAAACAAACAAACTTGTTAGACAGTTTAAGAGTAGCAGTGTGTCATCATTTTCTATCCCAACTTGCCAGTACTTTCAGCAGAGTGATAAATCACAGAATTATGGACAGCTCTTTCTCTTTTCCACCCACGTTACAGTGATCTTGTTTTGCAATCTCTTAAATTGGCCAAGTTAGTGTTTTGCTCCTTCTCTTTCATCTGGACCAAAGACAGGGTAGTCAGTCACTGAGCAGCTTGTGCTCTGATGAAGAATATCCAACTGTGGGAACACGGCGTTGTGGCTATTGAAAACAGGCCTTCGTCGGGTGGAAAGTTGCTTGCTGACACTATGGCTTAGATAATTGCTGTCGTGATTTTCCCAGCACAGCAGATTCCTCTGAGTCATAAAGTGCAAAATAGGTGTGCATATTTGTGCGGTCATGTCAGTATGCAAATGCAGACATTAAGGCTGCATTGTGGTCATAAGAAGAGAGTCATGAATAGCAACACAAAGCACAAAAGCCAATAAAATGATCCCTGTGGGCTCCTCTACAGCGAAGGATACATAAATGGGGACTGAACTTGATTACTCACAAAACCTGGCAAGCAAATGTGCCCTCATTAACCAGGTGAATAGTTAGTTTTACAGTGAGTGATGTGAATTTTCAAATGTGAATCAATTTATTAGCTATATATTTATATCTGTAAACAAGACACAATTTTTAGCTTACAAGGTGTTTTGGTAATTTTAAAAATCTTGTCAGGCTATCAGCATAAATAATAAAAGAAAAAAATCTGTCCATCTGGAATCTTAAAACACAAAATGGTCTGGTAAGAAATAAGGTTAGAAATGAGAGGAATATGATTTGAACTAGTTCATAGATGCTCACTTATCAGATAAATCTTGCAGGCTGAATCTGAAGCAAATGGTTTGTAAGACCCAAATGATTTGGAAATGGTTTAGAAAATCCAAACAGGAGTTTAGTTTATTCAGATTCAACCTTCAAGGATCACTTTAAAAACAAGAAAATTAATGTCATGACTCCAAATCTAAGATATTAAATCTCAATTTGCAATGCAGGAGAAGGCTAAAGGAGTCATAAAAAGGACAAATCACTTATAATATTATGCATTTTGAGATGGAATGTGCTCAGAAAAATCTCTTACTACGACAAGACATTTGCTTCAAATGAGCAATGATGCGGGGATAATTCTTTAAATCCCCTAAACCCTTGCTGCAGATATTTGAGACTGCAGAGTCCCAGACAGACAGACCCCGACCCACTAAAAAAGACACTACCTGTATGTGTTAACTCTAAAACCATGACCTCACCTTGTACCTGCAGTGCTATGTAATTTCCGTCTCTTCTCTACCCCATGTCTCCACCTGAAAACTCTCATTCCTGTGTATCCATTAGTCAAAAGCTTTACTTGGGCTTGCCTAATGGGGGGCTGATTAATGGTGAAGGCTCAGCTCAAAGCTATTAGCTTCCTGACTCCTGCAGGACAGAGGTGAGGGATAGAGAGAGCTGAGAAAGGGGAGAGGCAGAAAGATGGAAGTTTGGAGAGAAGCCGAAATACATCAGGCACAGGCAAATGGGAAGAGATATAGCAGCAGAGTACACGAGGCTGATTCCACTTCAAGTTTACTTTCCATCCTTCCCAGTTTAATATCTTGAAATGATGTGGAACATTTTAAATGGAAGCTCTATTAAAAATTCATAAAGTAATTTAAAGCTCACTGTAAGATTGTACTTAGATGTCCACACTAAGATATTACAATAAAATTCATCAAATTCGTCTTTGATTTACTTAGAGGTAAGCAACAGCTCAAAAAGCAAGAGCCAGCAACAGCTCCAGAAGATATGCAATCCTTGTAGATTGACACTAGCCCAAGATGCCTCTGTAGCTCCTGCAGATGTTCCCATGAGATTAAGTTGTTTCTGTCTTATTTGGTTTAGCGCCTATTTGCGTTACCCTTAAAGAACATCCATCAGACATTTGGTTCACAAGGAATTCATTGACCCATCCTGCTGTATTGCAGGACTGTTCACCAAGAACACAGAATGCATTAAACCAATTTAAAACCATCACAGGACCACAGGAGTGTGATTCAAAAACAACTACAAAATGAAGCACAGGGGGTAAATTAGAATAGAGCCCATATATTAATTTCAAAGACAAATCAGATGAGACATACTCATTCAAAACTTTGAATAAAACTTCAAAAATGGTTGCATATGTACAGTATTGCACAAAGGGATTACATTCACATTTTAAAAGATCCTGCTGAGACTGGCAGCAGTTGGGAATGCAGTCTCCAATGACACCAAGACCACTGACATTGATTGAGGAGCTGGTTTAGTGTTAACTTGTATTAAATATCCATTTCAGATATGTATACCATATTGACAAATAATTTGATATGAAAGCTTTATCTGTTGGTGTTGAATAGAGCAACCAATCAGCTACAGCTTCACGTACTTGGGTTGTGACCAGTAAATTCCATTCCTGGAAATGAGGCCATGCTCAACTGAAACAAAAGCCGTTTGTGTGCCATTCCTGTGCTTTTTTTGTTTCTTCAAAATTCATGCTTTGGAAAAGATTACAGTGCACCTTCAGATATATCATTACAGGAATGCACCAGAAAGTGAGATGGACAGGATTATGCAGATTATAAAAGCAGGGAGAAAGACAGTGATACAGTGAGAAACTGGGCATGTAAAGGGATGAGTGGCAAAATACAAAACCTGTATAATGCAGGTTAGAGCAGCTGGCAGGGAAGGCACTAGATAGTAAGCGTTTTTATTTGCGGCGTGAGCCAATAATACAGCTTCACATTTAGAGAATGATGGTGTGAATGTGAGCTGAGGGTGAGGCAGGTCCATTAGTTTATTTTGTTTTGAGATCTCATTTAATGCCAAAATAATCCATAAACTATGTGATGATGCCATGAAACAAAGCTATGGCACAGATGGGGAACACACCTGGTGAATTATTTAGATGAAACAATGCAGGTGCAGTGAGGCAGTAGAATGTGATGGAGACTGGCGGGAATACAAAGATTCCCAACACATACAACGAGATAAAAATCAACAGGAATAAGTTATTTTCAGAAATATGACAATTAGAGCAAACGGAGACAGCCTGTTAGAAAAATGATATAAAACACCAACAAATACAAAACTAATTTTGATGTAAATTATGTGGAAATGTGACGAAATGTAGATGAATTAAAACACTTTCCTGCTATTTTCTGTAAACAGAAGTGTGAGATGAGGAAGTGAGGCCTTGAAGCCATTCATCCATCTCTTCCTTTCATTCTTCTTAAGATTCAACTCTGACTCTCAACCCTCTGAGCCCTCTTCTGTGTACGATTTAGCTAAAAGACACGGACTGCTGCTGACATTTGTGCACAGTAATAGTATCGCTTATTGCTTTCTCTGGCCTTTACCCCTTGTAACTTTAGCCCCAGTATAGATCTATCATCAAGTTACAGCACTGTTTCTTCAGGGTCAATATCATGTCTGATTAAAAAAAAAAAATTTTAAAACGTCAGCCATCAACCTTCACAAAGAAGTCAGCGTCAGAGTTCACATTCAAGTGGTTTAGCTGCATTTGTCCCGGAAACTGTTTTCCAAATACACAAATACACTTTTCTGATTAAGTCATGAGGAAACTAATCCTGATCATTAAATATATGATAATATCACACCCTGAACAATTAATTAAAAGGTCATCCTCCATCCATATCACAAGTAAATGTTTGTTGTTGCTCTGATGGTACAAGTTGTTCATTATCTCTGGTGGACAAACAAAAAATATATAATATATTGTTTTTTTCTGTCTTCTTTAAGAAAGTTGGAGCAATTACTTGTGCAAAATGAGTTTCAAAAGGGTTTTGATTGCACCATCCATCTAAACAGGTAAGTGATTTACCTTAGTTGAATAGCGAGCTTGAACAGAGAGAGAGAGAGAGCGAGAGAGAGAGAGGCAGAATCTCACTAGAGGCAGGAAACCAGGAGGTATCAGTGAAGTGCTGCAATATGCTCTGTTAATAAAATCGAGATAGATCATCAAAGCTCAAGCAGAGCAGGGAAAAATGCAACACCAATGCTGTTTTGGAATATTGCCTTACTACCACAGTAGGATAAAAAAAAGTTACCATGTGGAAAAAAGTGATGTCAAAAAACTTTGTCCTAAATATGAGCAACATCTATATTATAGATCTAGATCTCTAGATCACATGTGTCAACCTCAAGGTTCAGGAGCCAAATGTGCCCCCCCCCCCCCCTCATCATTTTATGTGGCCAGCAAGAGCATAAAAGGTCAGAGTGTAAAAATAATTCAGCCCATTTTAACTTTGACAAAAATATTTTGAGAAAAGTCAATATCCTATCTTGTGTTTGATGTTAATTTTTTTATTCTCTAAGATAGTTTTGATCCTTGATTGATAGAGTTCTGTGGGTTTCATAACCTGACTAATTAAAAGGATTTATGTTACAACTGTAATGTTTGTAACTTGAATAAGCAATAAATTGAGAGTTATTTAACATTGATGAGTAGTTACATTTATTTTACTTTTATGTTACATTGCATTGAGTTACATTTAGTTACATTTATTAGTTACATCTGGCCCTTTCAGGACAGACATTATGCTGATGTGGCCTTCGGTCAAAATGAGTTTGACACCCCTGGTCTAGATTATAACACAATCATGCCATGAAAATCTTCATCATGACAATGATTCCACAAAACGGTTTAAACATTATTTGTAAAGGTCACAGTTTCCTGAGAAGAACAAGAAGGCATTAAAGGGAATCACATTAAAAGAAATGTAGCTTAGCTTAGGGGTGGGGGTGGGGGGTGGGAGGGGGACTGGAAAACAAACACATCAATGCCGGAGTATTAGAAGAATGGTAAAGAAATTACATGACACTAAGGATATAGAGCAGCCTGTACCGAGACGTATAGAAGAAAAGCAAATAAAGCAGTGGCTTGTACAACAGGTGTTATCCATTTTCAGGTAGCGCAAAACATAATCATCTGCTTATTTTCCCCTTTACCATGGAAACCACACACACACACACACACACACACACACACACACACACACACACACACACACACACACACACACACACACACACACACACACACACACACACACACACACACAACCACACACACAATCAATAACGTACTGTGAGCAAACATACAGCACATCTTCCACACCTCAAAACAATGTAATAGTAGTAATAACCATTGTGGACTTAATTGTGAATCCCCTTTCACACAAGAGATGTAGCTCAGTGTGTTTCACAATCAGAACGGAAGATAAGCAGAGAATATATTTAATATAAAGAAAATTATATATATATATATATATATATATATATATATATATATATATATATATATATATATATATATATATATATATATATATATGATCTCTGGGGCAAACAGAGAAGGTTGTTATCCAAGGTGAAGACTCACTACATGTCCTTACATAATTCAAACATTTTGCAAAGATGTCAGACACATTTTAATATCTCACCATTAAGTCAACAGTATTTGAACTAGATGTTCAGCACTGACATTCCTTTTTTCCTCTTTTGCACTGAATAATTTCACATGAACAGTTTTTGATGGCAGTAAAATTTTTGGAACATTTACAGGAGCCTGAATAGGACATGATGGGAGAAACAAAGTGAGAAATGTGGTAGGAAATTGGGGAGGATATTCAGAATGATGTCTACAGTATGAAGAAATGACTCCTCGTTTGTTTTGTTTCTTCAGTACCAATATCCATTCTCTTGTATTTTCAAATGAGTACGACATTTATTCTACCAATGTCTTATTAACACCATAGACCCTTCAGGCTAAAATGAATTACATTAAAAAAAAAACAATTCAATCAAAACTCCAAATTTTCAATGTCATAAATGGTCATTGAGGATAACATTACATAAGACAATTTATATGACAGAAAGCCCTTCAACAGTCCATTTTGTATTCCTGTTTGATCATTTCTGGGTATTCCTTCCCTGAGAAGTACGAAATGGGGTCAGACATTCAAAAGGAGGCAGAGACCAACTGATCTCATGGGACTAAACCACCATATACCAAGTTCTGCCAGTAAGCCAGCTTGAAAAAAGAAGGGTTGGCAGCCCAGGGGCTTCGAGTCCCGTTTGTAGGAGCACTGATCTGGGCTTTAAGTCAACCCAGCTCAGCCTACATCCAGACTGAATGAAAGTGATAATCAAGGAACTCTGGATCCCCTGTTCTCCAAAGACCCTTCACATGCTTCAGTGTCTTCCAAGGCCAGTCAATCCTATCCCTGCTCTGATGTTGGTCCGAGACCACTTAATGGCAGTGAAAAAAATCTTGAAGATGAGTGATGAAGTCATTAGAGGAAACTGTGGTGAAAAAGGAGATTGAGGCAGTCCCCAGTGAGTTTAGCACAGACCTTGTAATTTGTATTTGTGCATATCAGTGACAACAGAACAATGGTAGGGTTGAAGCCCATGAGCCTGTTCGACTGTGACAGGCCATCAAATGCTTAATGGAGTCTCTGCTTTACTACGGCTGCCTGAGAGTTCTGTAACATAAGCAAAATGCAAATATATGAATAATCTGCTAGAGGATATTTTTCAACTTGAAGTTGAAGGAGCAGTGATTGCTTGAATTTTTGTCTTGTAACAAAGTATGAAAAATAGCATCCCATTTTACTACTGGGTAGGATGAAACCCTGCATCACCTACAAAGTGGAAGCAATAAAAAATGTAACTACAACTGTCACTAAATTAATACAGATTGAGAAAATGGTGAGTACAGCAGGAAATGTGATAAACCTAGCATGCGCCTTCTTTGGGGATACATAGACTAGGTAATTAAAAGGAGTGTCAGAGGAAATAAAGTGTTTCTGGAGGGTAGGGTAGGGAAAAGGCAAATAAATAGAAAAAAAACAACAACTATTATTTGCGATAAAATAGTTTAACAAAATGGATTACAAATGAAAAATCAAACACACACACAACAGAAAAAACAAAACAAAAACTCTGCTGTTAGATGTTTAATACAAAATTGATATGTCCTCAAAAGGCTTTGAAGGCCTTTGTGAAGTTGTTTTAAAGCAGATAAACAGGAAATAAATTGAAATACTTTAGACTATAATTTCATTGTGGTGTGGTGTGGCTGATGTTAACCAGCACTGACTTTTAAAAACAAACATTGTACTACTTCCAGACACAAGAGCACTCATGCAAGCCAATAGAGGAAGGGCAAAAAGGACACCAGTGGTATCTGAAGTCTGTCCCATGCCTCTGAGTTCTCTCACTGTGTCATTGGTCTATGTAGGTAAAAGCGTGCTGCGTTTGTGCATGACTGCTTGACAATCATGCTGTCAATGTAACCTCACACTGTGTGTTTATCGACACTTTACCACAGATTGCCTGTCACTTTTCTGTACCTGCCTTCGCACTCTTCAGCATCTGAAGATAAACCATTATGGACTTCATATTTATCCGTCTCAGAGTCCATGTGTGCATGGGCAAGAAAACGGGTAGACTGTCTGACAAATGAAATGCCACTGAATTTATTTGAGCTGGACTGGCGTGTGAAGGCAGCTTTTGACAATGGAGTCTGGTAGGATAACTTAATAATCAATAAAATTGAAGACAGCTCAAAATACGTTAAGAAAACAAATTGTTCAAAATAATAGGAAGCTTGACTTTATTCTAACAGATTCTGTTTTGTTTAAAAATCTACAAGAATAGTGGTGACTCCTCTGTTATTACTCTGAAACACTGAGGCAGCAAAATGAAAACTCATTGAAATGAGCAGACAAAATATTAACATGCTCAATAGCCATTAGTCCAAAGAGCCCCGGAGTCCTGAAAAAGTACTTTTCTTTAAATAAGCTATAAGAACTCAAGTAACTGTGACAGGCAATTTACAGACTATAATACGTTTGAAACATGACACTGTAACTCTAATAGCTGTGCAACGTCTCCAACTGACAACTCTGTTTCTAGCCCAGAGTTTGGAGGATGAGTCTTCTCTGCTCTGCTAGTCTCAGAGCACAGAAATGTCAATAAGGTGGGTTTGGCTGCTGAAAGCCATTGATCCACAGCAGAGGAGAAGAAACAGGAGAACAATACAGAAACTGTGGGAATAGAGAGATGGAGTCAAAGACAAAAAGCAAAATAGTGAGGGTAAAAATCAGTGTTGCTCAACTGTTAATTCATAATTAAGGCCATTTATGACATAAACCCACTGGGAAAATTAAATGTAGATAATTGTGACAAATGTATTTTAATGACAATGAGGTGACACTGATTTGAGTGGCAATTACTGAACACTGGGACAGGGAACGGTGGATGAAAATGAAAAATGACATCACTTTAGAAATAAGAAGAAGACATGAAAAAATAAGTGAATACATTTAATTTTACTATTTTACTAAAAAAAAACCAATTTAGAGTCACTTCAGCATCACCACCAGCAAGTATCTTTGTCCACTAGTAGCTGACTTACAGTTAATTTACCTTGAATCACTCCTAAATGACTTCACACAGTTCTCTTGGACTACAGGCATGAACACCCCCCTGCTGCAAGAGTCAGACTGGCAGAAAAAATGATCAGAGATGGAGGACTCTGTTAACTGCTATCAGCCATCAGCAAATTGAACTCTAACTGCAGTCTACAGCCTAATGTATGGTGGAGTTCTCTTCCTTCAGAGCAGGGAAATAACCTAAAACATGCTTACACACTCCCACAACCTGAAACCAACATGAAAATCAAATATCTTGACAGTATCCCGACAGTATTTTGCTGGCTACTTTATTCATACATACACATACTGTATGTGTCAGAGTGTGCTGTTGCACAATAACTGATCATCTGTCCTGCGGACCTCACTGTCATTTCACCTGATCAATATACTGCACTCACATAGGCAACCTGACCCAAAAGACTGTTGAGTGTACCATTACCTTCATACAGGAGCTTGGATTCAGATAAGATATACAACACGTCACCTATCTCTACTGCAGATGCTCTTATTTGTAATGGAATTTTGATTCAGGTTAGTTGTTGTACCACAAAAATCTGTTGTTTTGTTACTTATTTTGTTATTATCATTTCTTTTTCACAGTGGATTTTGAAGTTCTGAAAAGAGCAACACTTCTACATAACACTAGGAAAACTGATACTGTTTCAAACAATGAAGTTTAAGTGTGAATATCTTTATTTAGAACAAGATGTTTTTGCAAGATTGCAAAAAGAAACCTGTGAGATTCTTGCCTGTGACCAGCTGGAAACACAAGCTTTCCTCTCCGTATTCTACCCTCACAGTGTGAAAGCATGCCACTAGCTGGGCCAACTTGTAACAAAACACCTACTACATTACAATTTGAGGTGCTGAGAAAATGTGAAAATTATGTGACACTGAACCGCAAAACAAGACACAGACAGTCATTAACTGTGAACAGTAGAGCTATGGTTCTGAGCAGCTACATGTGCTATTACATTATGATATAACTGTATTGTTAAACCAGAAACAATTAAAAGGTAGGTCTGTTGGAAAGTTAGTGATATCCATTAAAACGGCAAAACTATGATTGAAAAGTACAAACTAAAGATGCATCTGAAAACAACACAACTTGGAATAAACGATAAATATATATTTTCTATACATGGATGATCCCAATCGCACCCCTTGGAATACAATGGAAGATAAACTTGACTTACCCTTTAAAAATTTGGTGTGGCCTAACAAAAAGGTTTTCACCTTTTGTAAACATGGATGACACACTCTGATCAGGAATTACAGATTGTTTTTCATGCGTAGTACAATATGCTGTCTGCCTCTTTTTAGAAGAAGAACGCAATGGTTTTGTGATAATCGAATACAATCAATACAGAACTACTGAGATGTTGACATGGAGATGCCAGTGGTTTAATAGTGTGGCAATATGTTAGACAAATTTTACTGCATTTAATAAGAGATGTATTTATTGTGGTGCATGAAGACGTGCTCTCTACTGTGCCCCTGAAGGCATGGTAATTTCAGCTTTGATGTGCAACTGTGACTTTTACTGTTCCATAATAACTATTGCAGCACAAAAAAATACAATCACTGCACAAATCTTCATGACACTCCAATAATGATAGACCCAGTGATGCTTTTTATACAATATACACACATATTAAGACTGAAATCACAGCACAGCCTGAAACACCGGTTGAAGTGTCTTGACCTAGAAAATCACCGGGATAGAGAACCACAAATCTGCTTGTATTGACATCAATAGGATAGAATAATTTAGGTGACATTGCAACTGACACAAGTCAGAAACACTTTATTCAATGTTAATATTTAGTTGTTTAATTAATAATGATGATTCTGCTAATCTTACATTGTATGATTGGGTCAAATACATTTTTTTTCTTTTCTTTTCTTTTTTCTTTTGTAACCATGGACAGTTTCCACAATGTTTTGACATGAATGACAGCCTCAAAGAATCTTGTTCACATCATGGTCGGATTTAGATACAATAAATAAGCTGGATTTGGTATTCCAGAATTGCATTTTCATAGCAAAATATAGCGCTATGGCATCCCAGTCTGATTACATGCATGTGAACAATATAAAAAGTAAGCCATTTTTGTTTCTGTTCATCTCTTTAGTGTCTCTTAATACTCCGCTTCTGCATTGATTAAGCTGAGGAGAGACATGCTCATTGAACCAAAATAGATTTAAAGCATCAGGATAAAGTCTGCTGCTGTCTGGCTTTTGATGCTTTGAGAGGTCCAACACTAAGTGAAGCACTAGATGGCTGCACATCGGCAGAAATCCAAATGAACATTACACACCTATATTCATTTCTCAACCAAGTGCATGCACACATCCGTCAAATGTCCTCCAGTGGCCCCCAGGTGGATCTTTTATGAATGTGCCTCTATTTGTGTTCACTTTCTGCCATCCACTTTCTTTTCCAATATCTCTACAACATTGAGGTGTATACCTATTATTTCCTCTTAGCTGTAAGAATCCTAGGATGACATCTAGGGGTTGTAAGAGTACTGTAAATAAATCACAAACCCTTAAAATGCTGGGATGATATCTGCGACAAATAGTGTCAGAAAACCACCTCTGTGTCCATCTGACTTAGCCAGCTATCAGGAGAAGAGAGAGGAACAACTTAGAGCTATGATTCCTCTATACCGCCTCTTCTAATACTGACAAATGGGCAGAGTATGCCAGAAATGGAGCAGAGAGATGCTGAGACACCAGCTAGTCATCCATCTGCTCTATTCCCTTGGCGTTGCCTTTACTGTGGCAGAGGTCAGCTACTAGCTGGCTAAACTGTTACTAGAATTCACACCTTCCTGACATTTTCACACTTTTCTATAACTGTACAGTATTTTACATTTTTTCTGTACGCTCTCTAGCACCATTTTCATTTCATTGTCACCATTTTTAGTCAGTGCTTTTAATATTCTACAATTTCCTCTCAAACAATCCTCACTGACCTTCCAATACATTTATATAAAATCCACATACTACATAAAGCTTTGTCTCATTTCAACCACAAATGCCAAGTTTGGAACTGATTCAAGACATTAAAACAGATCCTTGTCTCTTTGGTTCCAATATTCAGAACACAAATTGGTTTAAATAATGGGGACTACATGCTAACAGGAATGACTTTGCCGTAACAGAAGTGTAATCTGAAAAAGCTTAAACAATACTACAAAGAAGAGGGAAAATAGGACACATTAAAAGTTATTTCCAAATTTCAAAATGATGCTAATTCTGGAGGCACGTGGGTCAGTTCCTGCGAAGGTGGGTCAGGAAATTGATAAAGGCATATTTCCAGCTAAATTAAATTGTTTAAATTCGTACTGCATATATCTGAAATTGTCACATTGAGGTTGAAGGGTATTTTTTTCATGGTGTGATATTCTAAAGGGGTTAGCACTGAGTAAAATTAATTATTTAAGCTGAATGTACTTCATAGAATAAGCTAAAATAAAACTTTAATAGTCCTACAGCAGGGATATCAACAGTGGCACAGCAGCAAAGAGCGATATGTAAACTTGATGTACAATAAAGATGAACACTGTAGTTTGACGGTGATGGTCCACTGAGGACAGGTTGTCCTGTAAAAATTAATGTAGTTGGGGTGAGCACAAGCTCCTTGACTTTAAAAGGCATTTAGAAATATATCACAAAGTTGAGCAAATGAAAAATATAAAACAAAAGCGATAATGATGTATGATTTGTTGAAAATATATGAAACAGGTTTACCATAAGTCAATACAATTTCCAAAGTTTTCTATAAAACCATATATTATAAAAAAAACAGACAGACTGATGGAGGGATGGACAGTGTGGTAACTATTTGTATATACTACTACTACAATGATTGGATTTTATTATGCTCTTGACTATGTGACATTTTTATGTTTTCCCTGGTTCATTCCATTTACATTGCAGCCATCTATGTTAATGGTTTGTTCAAGGCATTATGAATAATGCACTTGAAACTAAGTTAATTTCACTCAGCATACATACATGATACCTGTGCATGTATGTATGAAAAGAAAATTAGTTTCTGCATGTTTTCGGCAAATCTCTCTCTCTCCCTCTCCCTCTCCCTAGCTCAGTGTCTCTTGATCTCTCCCACTCAGTGAACTCAGTCAACCATCTGCTCCAGACTGACAGAATAATCACTGATTTCATACTTCAGAGATAACGTCCACTGGAGAACGGATAGCAAAAAACACTACACACAAGATTGATCAAAATATGAATTATAGATGTAGTGTCTATGAACGGATGTCAGAGGAAATGCTTAAATCTCTGTTACAAATACAGAAAGGAGTTTTTCACACTGAGATTAAAGTACTGGTGATACAATTATAGGCAGGCATCACTGGGCTGATCCTTCATGATGGATAAGTGAGGTTTACTGGTGTGGCTGCTGTTTTATTCCTGATACTTAAACAATATTTATTTCTGCACCAAGTTAGGGTGAGTGATCTGAAGGCCCTTTTGAGCTCTTGGCAAACTGTTAGTAAAGCTGCACAAGATAACTGATTACCTTGGCTCTTGGAACATTTTTCATCCTCGAGTTCATAGGCTTTTTTGCTGTGTGGGTTTTTTTTTTTTATTGTGTGTTTTAGTATTCTTTGCAAGAGGTGGAACATTTGGAAAACCGCAGTGGGTGAAAAATGCAAAACAGCATCCTCAAAGGTCTCTTAGCCACCATCGCATAAACACTTACAACTACCCTTTTGTTTACTTTCTAGTCAGCTAATTGGTAGCTTACATGAGCCTCTAACATGGAAAGCCAAAAAAAAAAAAAATCCTCAGGCACCACACACTGATTTTGAGTCTTCTGCCTGCGTCACATGATGTGTTTCTATCAATTAGGGAAGCCGTTTCCATGTCCAAAGGCAAGATGGGAATCACATGTGACATCAAACAGGGAATATATTTTTAGTTTAGGGATTCACTGCACGCTACCTTGTCTCTGTCACTATGGCTGCAGCATATTCTATAGGGATGTTTGCTGTCTCTGAGTGCTGAGTTGTTGTTTTTTACAACTAGTAAACAACTTGTTTCATTTTTAAAAAAATTTTTATATCTTGTTTCTGTATGAATCAAAGCACATACAAAGAACTCTGGGGGAAAATTACAACTGGCAAACCAAATCCGAGGGATGTGGTGGTACCATCTTTAAGTAATGACCCAAAAATAAAAGAAAACAAAAGTATCATCACCAAAAACCATATTGTCACTGAGCAGAACATGCTGGGCAGAGCAACACAAAATGGAAAACATGTTAACAAGCACCGACAGTCTATTTTGTAAAGTTTGTATCGACTGATACAGCAATTGAGACATCATAGTTGCATTATGTCTTCACACATCAAAAACTATGGTAAATCAGTTGTCTGGGAAGTAAAATGCTTGGTTTGTGGAGCTGACATAGCCTGTTGCAATCAGAAAGAAACATGAGAAGCATCCATACAACTGACATCAAAATGATAAAAAACATACACAAGTTCCCTTCCATCATCTGCACTGCAGGGGTCTTCGACCGTATTAAACACAGACAAACTGACCTGACCTGGTGATCCAAGTCAAATCTCGGGTTCACTGGGATCAGTTCAATTAATTGTTTTCGAAAGCAAGAACCAGATGATATCTGAAATCCTCAGTGGTAAGCCCAGCTCAGATCACAAGTCTTCATAAATACGAAGTGGATATAACATTCTGTGTAGTGTTGATACAGTCGTAGGCCAGACATTTAATTTATCCAACCTGATGAGAAACGGTCAGGATTGAGAAAAGACAGGTAAGGAATTCCTAAGCAAATGAGACCAATTTGACATTCTGTGAACATGTACTTGTTCTCTGCAAGAGTGCAAGATCTCCTTTGAGAATGTAGAATGTGAATGTGGAATTTAGACTTTATGTTGAGATAGACATAAGTCAGAGAAAGAAGGGTTGAAGATTTATCTTGGAATTAAAGCTTGGAAGACGTTAAAGTAAAACTTTCTAAAAAAATACTTAAAAAACATTCACACATACTGAAAAGACCATAATAATATTTGAGACAATGTCTAGTGGACAATTTGTAATGATCAGAATTCAAACATCTGAAAGATTTGTCACCATTAAGCATGTTGCTGCTTTTGGGACTTTTCAACAGTCAACTGAAATGAAGACACTGACAGTTTGAGCAAATGACTATTATTGATTGACAAGGCTGAAAAAAGCTTGTTTTTTTACGTCCAGTCAGGACCACTGAGTTAGTGAAATATGGGATAATTCACCAGTGATCACAGGATCTCTTCATTCTCATTAAAATAGAGTCAGAATTATCACCAGTCAACCACCACCAACCACTCATCTGTCACCCATCACCATGGCATGTTGTAACCAGGTGACCAATACAATAGTTGTTGGCTAATTAGCTTTGCTTGTTGGAGTAAGGCTCCTGTGGACCGTGGCGATTCTTTACAATATGAAAGTTTTATGTGTCACCTGAGCTTCAGATAATTCACAGGTGCCTGTTGGGGGTTTGTTATTTTGTGACATTTTGGGCGAAAAATTTTTTTTGAATGCCTGCAAATTCAAATCTTCACAGCGTGAACTATTAGTCCATTGATAGATATAATATAAATGACATTTTCTTTTGTAAACATCATCTTTTTCAGGCTATAATGCTGACGACTCCCTATTGTTTATCTCCTATGCTGGTAATGGAGTAGAGTAATAATTTCTCATATGAAACAATATCAAAAACAATTACAGGCTGTGACTAAAAGCCACTAAACAATGTCCACCATCAATCATCAAAGAGGAAAAAGGCAAGGCATGTAGAGACATTTCAACCTGCTTATTTCCACTGCCTCTTGCTCTGAAATTTTGCGCTCAGCTGAATTACCCCTGAGGTGCCACTGTGAAAGGGCAAAAACTTGTTGCAGATAGCTAGGTAATTATTGCTCCTAGTTACCAAGTTAAAATGTCACTATTCAAATTCTGGCCTACATTTTTTTGGGTTTTGCACACCGTTATTCCCACTTACATCATGCCTTGTTCATTATGTCGACATCTCACAGTATTGATGGCAGTTACTGTGGCTGGAATCTGTTGGGCTTCACCAATAAAGCAGTCCCCTAGCAAATCCTTCAACCTATGGGTTACAGTGAATTGCTAGAGGTGTCAATTTGCTATTAACATTTCACTCATGTTCTCATGTTCTAAGAAATCATGTCTTGGAGAGATCAAAGTATTGGACTAGTGTTTTGGTCAGAAATTCACTATTGCCACCTCAGGCTAATATTGACAACCTGCTGGTTCACATTTACAGTGTGCATTGCATTAGCTTCTCATTTATGTACAGCAACCAAACCGTTAAAAAGCTCAAAGGCCCCACATAGCAAAGGTTGACATCCAGATATGGCTGCTTTTTAAACAGATAGTGTTTTTGACTAAGAAGCGCGTTTGACTGAAGGATATTCCTGATCGATTTTCATGGTGCAATACTATGAAGAGAGACCAGTAAATCTCAATCTCTAGCCACGTAAGTCTTTGACATTTTCTCTGCCAAAGGCATATATTGAAAACTTTTCCTCCCCTCCACTGACCTTTAAACCCATGTCTCTGTGTAAGAAACATACACCGTCCATCCCTGCAGAGTAAGTTTATCCATGCAGAAAGGGGTTATCCTCAGTTGATAAGTACATGTACTCATGTTCTCCTGTGTTGGATCATGATTGTGTTGCAGAGGTGACACTGATGAGACACCCTCTCAAAATTCCATACAGGTACAATAAACTGCACGTAATGAAGTCAAAAGCAAGAGCTAAGAGATGAGGAGGAAATACAGATGGAATAGATTACATAGAGGAAAATGGGACGATAAAAGAGAAAACAAGCTTGATGGGTATTTCTGCATTAGAGTTTCCATCTGTGTTTTTCTAGACATTGGGGACTGGACAAACAGAAAAGCAATGTCCATCAACACTGATGAACCATTTTCTTACATACAGTATGTAGCTCCATGATCAGAGCCTTAAAGTGTTATATACCATCTGCAGTAATGACTATTTTATTAGATGCAATGCTAGTGTATTATAAGCTTTTTTGGAACTGACAAGGGCACCCATGCAATTTGACATCCTGTCTTTTTATCAGTTCCTCGTTCACACACCCCTCAGAACCCTCTAGTTTACGTTTTACATTTTTCTATCGCATGAGAAAATGCAGAAGAATGATGCTGATAAATTAAACAAAGACTGTGTCGAGCATACATATGTGAATGAGTATGTATGGGTTGGAGAAACAGTGTCTATGCTTTTCTGAGTGAGTATGCTTGTTTGTGTGCGAGTTCCTCTAAACAGGATTTTGTGCTCTCTCAGCATTCAAGTGGATTTTTTAATGCACATGCTCCTCTGAAGTCTTCGACGTTGTCACCCGACATTTCCCACTGCAGAGGCACCTGTGGGAGACCGAGACGGTAAACCTGACCGACTTCTGGTTTCCCTTTTAAACTCTAACTGTAAAAACAACTTACCACTTGTTGTCATCTTGCTGACTGTGAAGGTACTGTGTCAATTGATGGAGCACAAACTTAACAAAAAAAGCTGAGACAGATAACATTTTCTGGTTGGAAAAAGCTCAATGGACTGCTACTCTGCACAGCCTGGTGAAAAAAGGTGAATGGAAATAGATTTAGAATGAGAATACATACAGATATACCCCAGTGGGAGGGAGGGAGGGGAAGCGGGTGAAGAGATGGATATTTAGAAAATTTACTGAAAAATAAATAAAAATGAAGCATTCCAGATGTTACCGAAGTAAAAACATGTCAACTTAATTACAAAAACCAAGAGACTAAGATTACACTGATATCAAAGCATCCTTGGATCTCTTGGGATCCCCCAGAGAAGTTGGTGGGGAGCAAAGTGTCTGGGTTTCTCTACTCAAAATGCTATTTCCACGAACCCAGATCCTAATAAACAGTTGAAAAAAGCATACAAAAGATATTAAAGAAGAAAAATGGCTTCAGTATTTTACTGCAGATGCATTTGTGGATCTGGTTGAGCTATTTTTATTCATAATTTTGTTCAAGCTAGGTAATTTTCACTATTTTTATGTAGTTTACTCTGATTTATTAAAATAAAAGAAATATGCCTCAAATGAATTACACATGTTGTCCGATGAACAGCACAAACCTTAATATTTAAAATATATGAATATAACTGATAACCCTCCCTAGCAGACACCCTCAATAAGTTTTATGCCCGCTTTGAGGATCCCAACACCCCCCCAAGCACCAAACTAATACCCCCCCCCCCGACGACACGCCCCTCAGTGTGACCACAGAGGATGTGAGGAGGACCCTGCAAAGGATTAACCCTCACAAGGCTGCAGGCCCCGACGGCGTCCCGGGGAGAGTGCTGAAGGACTGTTCCCACCAGCTAGCAGAGGTGTTAACAGACATCTTCAACACCTCACTGCAGCTAGCAACCGTCCCCAGCTGCCTGAAGTCCGCCATCATCGTCCCGGTCCCCAAACACCACTCGGTGAAGGAGCTGAATGACTATCGGCCAGTGGCCCTCACCCCAATAGTCATGAAGTGCTTCGAGAAGCTGGTCATGGCACACATCAAGGACTCCATAGACATTACGGTGGACCCCCACCAATATGCCTATAGGAGGAACCGCTCCACCGACGACGCCATCTCCTCTGTGGTCCACACATCCCTCACCCACTTGGAGAGCAAGGACTCTTACATCTGCTCTTCCTGGATTTCACCTCCGCATTCAACACCATTATCCCCCAGACCCTGGTGCAGAAACTGTTAGAGCTGGGACTGTCTGCCACCACAGGGAACTGGGTCCTGGACTTCCTGGCAGACAGATCACAGACTGTCAGGGTCAACAACACGGTCTCCTCCCCCATCACCCTCAGCACCTGCTCCCCACAGGGTTGCGTGCTCAGCCCCCTCCTGTTCACCCTACTGACGTATAACTGCTCAGCAAAACACCCGAGCTGTCATATCGTAAAGTTCGCAGACGACACAGTAGTGGTGGGACGCATCCACAACAATGATGAGTCCAAATACAGAGAGGAGGTGGAGCACCTGGTGAACTGGTGAAGACGCAACAACCTCTGCATCAACGTTGGGAAGACCAAGGAGATGGTGGTGGACTTCAGGAGGAAGAGACACTCCCCTCCCTCCCTGCACATCGGAGGAGCAGCTGTGGAGGTGGTTTCCAGCTACAGGTACTTGGGGGTTCAACTCACTGAGGACCTCACCTGGAGCTGTAACACCTCCTACCTGCTCAGGAAGGCCCACCAGCGGCTCTACTTCCTCAGAAAGCTGAGGCGTGCTGGACTGGGGGGTCCCATCCTGAAGGCCTTCTACAGGGGAGCGGTGGAGAGCATCCTCACCACCAGCATCACGGTGTGGCACGGCAGCTGCTCTGCAGCAGACAGGAAAGCTCTGCAGAGGGTTGTGAAGGCTGCACAGAGGACTGTAGGGGGTGGCCTACCTACCACCACAGAAATCTACACAAGTAGGTGTAGAAGGAGGGCCACCCAGATCATGAGAGACCCCACCCACCCAGCACACAGTCTGTTCCAACCCCTCCCCTCAGGCAGGAGACTACGGAGCATCCGGAGCAGGACCACCAGCCGTCTTCCCAGAGGCTGTTAGACAGCTGAACTCCTGTGGTGCTCTGTAGTCACCCTCACGACGCCCCGAGTGTCACCACAGACACACGGGGATCTGGGGCAATATGGTGCTTCATCAGGTGCAATGGATGGAGCACCCACATACTTACCCACATACAACTGCTACACTGTAAATAGACTTTGCTGTTCGAACACTTTTCAATTTACACTTACTATCCTTAACTTCTCTCTGTTCTCCTATTTATCTTACATTTTTAACCTATCTTTTCTTAACTTATTTATCTTATTTCATGTTATTTATCTTATTTATCAACCGGGCTTACTGGGACCTCCAGAGACATATTTCGTACTGTCATATTTAAACGTGTGTCAGCATGACAATAAAACTCTGATTCTGATTCTGATTCTGATAAAACTGATAGTATTCTCATATTTAAGAAGCTAAATTTGTTTATAAAACTCTTTTTCATATGTCTTCTGTGCAAAATATCGTTTCTAAAATAAATACCTACCAGAGGTGTCACAAGAACATTGAATCCCTTACACAAAGAAAACCCCACCTATGAACTTTTGAAGTAATAAAGTCTCCTTTCTCAGGTTTGGTATTGTTTGGGAGGTGGTGCACGTTTGCAAGACTTGTTGAAAGTTGGTTTGAGAACATTTTGGGAACAAACCAACTTTTCAGCCTGGAGGAAATACGAACACTTTTTAAATCTGATAAAGAAGAGAAACCTTTTAAGTATTTTATCAATATATATTTGTTTAGATCTATGTTTGGGTTGATCCATTGTTTAGTGGAAGACATAATGAAACCTTGCTATGGTTCTCTGTGCAGTCATTTCAAAATATAATCACACCTATAGTCAAGTTACAAACACAAATCCCTGAACCCACAAAGACACACATTCCATAGCATCAGACACTTTTAGAAAGCTAAAACGTTCATTAACCATGTTTATATTGACTCATTATGTGATGAATGAAGGCCACCTAATTATATTTGGAGAAAGGAAAAAAACACATTGGATTCTGCCACTTTTTCCTTCTTTCTACACATTTATTTTCCTCCATTTTATTAATTCACTCATGTCAGGTGAATCTACACTCTGGGCTGGGAGTTAGCGATCTAAGTCTGCTGGCTGAGAAGAAACACACTGAAAACAGACTCATATACATACACACATGAGTAAACCTCTCTCTCTTCTTGTCATTCTCCTCTCCCAGGGGGCACAAACAGTCAATTTTATTGTGTACCACGAACATGAGAAATACAAGGACAACATTTTTCTATCAACATGGATCTACCAATTAAATAGCTCTTTTGGATGTGATGCTTCTTAACAAAATATTTGCGTGTGTGTTTGTAGAATTCTGCGTGACACGTAAATAGATACAATTGTATTTCCGTTGGTTAATTACTCGCATGTGCATCTCTATAATCTGGCATGTCTACATTTAAATTGAATGGTTAACTATGTATTAAAGGGGCAGCGGTTTCCATTTGTAGGAGCTCATTATTTCTTTGTCCTGTCCTTGTTACATTTCTTTCTCTCTAGCCTTAGGAGAGCTGCACCTCCAGGAAATTTCTGTGCAATCCTATCTCAGGGTCTGTGCAATCAATATGAACTGCCTGCTTTTGTAATTATGCAATTCATCCACTCCAGATGCTGTCTACCTTCTAATTTTGTGCCTAACACCTGTAACTTTCTATTTGTGCCATCAATTTTTGTTTCTACAATTTTGTTCCGTTAAATAATTATTACTATAGTCACTGAACGTAGCGAGTTAGCACACAAACGTCTGCTCTCAGCCAACAACAAACAGTCTTATTTAGGTCTATTATTAATAGTTAATGTTCTGTTTTCCTGGGTAAGCCTTGGCATCCAGATGGCACTCAAAGGTCTTGAGCACAAATTTGACCATAAAATTTTAAGTCCAGCGACAAAAGGTGTTCAAAAGAGTGAAGATGAACTACCAAAATAATCAGGGATGTTTTTGTATTGGCAGAGCTGCATGTGTCAAAGACTAAGAGCCATGTTTTATTACTGACAAAAGGTCCAAACATGAGACATCGAACACATCCGGCTTTGTTTGATTAATTGAATTTCAACATTCAAGATTCATCATAAAATTTGGAGGAATATAATGCTAACAGATTGCTGATCATGTGATCAACATTTAAGTGGAACACATTTGGTTTGTTTGGAAGAGTCATGTGCTGTAATAAATACTAAATAACCTATTACAAGCAAACCGTGGTTTCCAACCACAATTCCTTCTGGAAGCCAGTTCGAATAGCGATTTGTTCGAATTCCAAATATTTTTCCAATATATTTTATATTTCCAATATTTTTACATTACAAATAATGTAAATGGTCTTAATATGTTCCAAGACGCTATAAAACTACCTTTTTTCATTTGTTTCGCGTTCGACTTCCAAATTTTGTTCGACTTCTAAGACCAAAAAATATTTTTGGTTCGAATTCCGATATGTTCGATGTCTAAAGAGTTCGAAAACCAAGGTTTTGCTGTACTTAGAATTGAAGATGCACACGTTTATTTATTAATCATTTCTGCACAAGAATCACTTTGCAGAAATTAATAATGGTTACAATTTATTCAATGGGTCTTCACATACAAACACGCACACACAAACGCACACACAAACGCACACACAAACACACACATACACACACACACACACACACACACACACACACACACACACACACACACACACACACACACACACACACACACACACACACACACACACACACACACTGTCACTGAGATAAAGACAGACTTCAAAGCCAGACTGATCTTTTTAAGCTCAACACACTGATTGCATCTTAAACTCAAATCTTTTATCTTTTCTCACCTCGCTTTAAACCTGATGCAACACACCTACAGACACTCTAGCCTACAGTTTATCTGTGCAAACACACATGCCACCAAAACAAAATAATATAATAATAATAATAATAATGGTGGAGCAATAGTTAGCGCTATTACCGCACAAAAAGGGGGTTCTGGGTTCGATTCCCGGGTTGTCCAACTTCCTCCCAGTTCCAAAAACATGTAGCTTAAATGTCTGTTCACGTGTGGCTCCGCGCGTCGCACCCAGAGTGTACCCTGACTCACAACCCCAGTCGGCTGGGATAGTCTCCAGCACCCCGCGACCCGTGACAGCAGATGAAGTAGGTATTTGGAGATAAATGAATAAATAAAGAGTAATGCACAGATTTTTCTCCCATTTGCCTGTTAGATCTTTTGAGAGACTTTCTCCCTTTTATGTGCAGACAAGGGGTGTCTGTGGTTCCCAGACACTCCTGACTGCCTTGTGTTAAGTTTTTAAGAAAGGCAAGAGAAACAATGATAAGTGTTGATGTGGAGGTAATAGCTATGCAGAAGAAATGTAGTAAAACTGTGTGTATTGGAGAATGAAAGGAGGGTGATAAGTAGAGTGGAATTAAGAAAGACAAATTAAACATAAGAATGTGAAAATGGTAGAATAAGAAAACAGCACGATATTCAACCAGAACACAGTGGAAGCTTTGGATGAAATGCAGAAGGAACATAATGGGCGTAGAAATAAATGAATGCAGAAACAAGAGGGTGCCACAACAGAAATGAGTGACGTCACAAAAAGTGATGAATAATGTTTAGGTAAGAACAGAAGGAGGAGCAATGGAGCAAAGCAAGATAAAAAGAGATGAGAACCAGGGGTTTTAGGAGAAAAAGGCTGGGGGAGGTTTTAAAGCTTTATCTGCTTGTTAGCTAGAACTCATTAACTCATGGGATCCAGTCATTGGAGAACATGTAGTAAGGAAACAATTTCTACTCACAGTATGGAGAGCTTCCTTCTCTCACTCTTTTATTATTAATTTTCCCGTTCCCTATCTTTTTTTTTTTGTCATGTATTGTTTAATTTTCTTCAAAAACAAGGAAAGAAATAATCCTCTCCAAACCATTTATACAATAACAAACATAGAATTGCAGCTAAACTGGGTCCAAGGGTGGACTTTCACATAATTTGAAAATCTTTACAGTCTTTGCCTCATATAGACTATGCAGGCACAAAATATTGTCTGTAGTGTCTACCACAACTTCTATGACATTCAGTTCTGAATTCAAGAAGTTGGAATCTGTCTCATGTTCACATCTTTCGCTTTAGGGAAGGATTTCCAGAATTATGACAGTGTTCATGGGAACCTTTGGCCACTGATCCTTCAAGAGGTTAGACACGGAATTTGAATGAGGAAACTTGGATCAACTTCTCCATTCCAGACCATCTTAAAGGTGTTCAGCAGGGCTGTGGTCTGTTTCTGTGCAGGGAATGTATGATTTACTGCACCAAATCATTGTCTTTATAAACCTTACTTTGTGCACTGGGTAACAATAATGCAGGAACAGACAAAGTCCTTCATCAAACTGGCCCCCCATATTTTGGAGCAGATAATTGTCTGAAATGTATTGGCATACTGAAGCATTAAGTTTTCCCTTCGGTGGAACTAAAAAGCTGAGTGGAACCCCTGAAAAACATAACACCAAACTTAATGGTTGGCAGAGACAGTCAGGCGGGTAATGTTCTCCTGGCACCATCCAAACCCAGACTGGTCCATTAGACCACCAGACAAAGAAGCTTGGTTTCTCGTGCTGCAAAAAAAACATTTCCAAAGCTCCAGAATCCAGTGGCAGCTGCTTTAAACCACCCTATCTGATGCTCGGTGATATAAAAGTTTATGAAGATATAAAGTTTGTCCACTGCCCATTGATTGCTAATGGGATCAGCATGTCAACATCGCTTCTTGAAAACAAGAAAATGAAAATGCTGCAGCTGATGTTGTACTGTATGTTCTGGGGGAATTTAGAGTGGTATTACCTCCAAATACCCTCAATAAAATCCCAAACTGTTTGGGGGTATAGGCACGATGATGAAATCCATCTGTTTGTGAAAGACTTGTCGTACGAAAGTGACCGAGTAAATCTGGAATGTGGTAAAGGAGATATTTTAATTGCAGAACATACAGAGTTCTTAAAGTGATGCTGCCAGCCTTTAGCCTGAAGCAGAATATCTGAAGACCAGCGAAATCATCATGAGCTAAAAATCACTTCAGTATTTCATCACTGTAGCACAGCCAGGGATTGGAAATAGTTTTTTCTCTCGCTTTTTGAGTCCTTGTCAACTCAAATGTGGCCGATGATGACTTGTGATAATAGAAACCCATCCATCTTCTAATCACCGCTTTATCCACCGTAGCGAGTCACGGGGAGCTGGAGCGTATCCCAGCTGGCTTGGGGCGTGAGGTGGGGCAAACTCCGGGCACGACGCCAGTGCACTGCGGAGCCACACAGAGATAGACAAATATGTGCGTTCACACTTACTCACTACGGGCAATTTAGAAATGACCAATTAACATGAAGCACATGTTTTTGGAGGTGGGACGAAGCCAGAAAACCCAGAGAGAACCCACGCAGACACGGGGAGAACATGTAAACTCCGCACAGAGTGGGACTCGAACCCGGAAACACCTTGGATAATAGAAACACTTAAACCATTCATAGTGTCAGTATTTTCTTCTGTTTATATGGTTTAATCTCGGCCCCCTTTTTACCTTTTAGTACCCTTTTTCATCATCAACAACAGTCTTACTAATTACCTCCAAAAACACACACACAGGCAGAGCCACAACTTTGTCCTGCTTGTAGATCTTGATTCTAAGTTGATTCAAATGCACTTTGTCTCGCAAATCACACAGCTAACACATTTTTTTACCGATCCAGCCATTCCAAATGCTCTATTAGTTCAAACGGTAAAAGACGGGAGGAGATGTAATTTGTGCAATTTTTGCTCCTAAATGGGCAGATTTGTTTCTTCTTTCTGCTGTGCAGCACTGCCATACTGCCTCTCTACATCCTTGTTCCTATCATCCTGCTTTATTTACAGACTATACCTAAAACACAGCCACTCAGTGATTTTTGTATTTTCTTTTAAATTTACCTATTGTCGTATTGACTGTAAATGAAAACCCTGCAGATTAATTTAATCATATTTTGCTGGCCGTTCAAAGACGTTGTGTGATGATTTCAAGCATTTTCATTTGTCGTCGTAAAGCAAAATTAAATTCAAAAAAGAAAAAGAGTCACACACTGTTAGAGATTCTGCTGCATCAACGCATCTCAATGCTAGCAGCACTATGAATTATATGATAAGACTCTTTATTTCTGAATATGAAAGAAGTGATGAGAGTCGTCTAATCCCCATTTTCTCTGTGTGGACTTAAGAACTTCAGGATTTCAGCACTATTCATCAGAGTGCAAGCAACAGAACACTGTAGCTACATTCAGTCTAACCAGACTTAAATGGTATTATGTGACCTTTATCCTTTTCCCAGCAGTGCATAATATTGCTGCTGACTGTGACTGACCGTGCAAATCAAGGTTGAAGCACTGCTCACTTCGCTGGTGAGTTTCTGCGATATGCAATCAAAAACAGAAGACACCCCTCACCTGCCTCCCAGCAGCGCATGCAGCACAGTGGGCAATTGGTGAAAAAATGAAACCTAATTAGATTGATCAGAGGGTTACAGGGTCCTGCCTGGACATTGCATGATGAGAAGAAATCTCTGATGATCAGAGGCTGAGCAAAGAGCTGAGATTTGTGCTGGATATCGGGAGTGAGAGACTAAGACAGGATTGGAGAAGCAGAGAAATAAAGTATCGATCAACAAAGCTGTGCTGCCTGCCGTTGCAGGCGTCTCTCCTGGGATCACAATGACGCAAAATAGAGAGGCAATCTTTATTAGATATAAAGATTGTTTCTGTTGTGCAACGAATGATATGGTGCTTGCACATTGGAAAAAGTCCATGTATGAGATTGTGAATCAAAATATACTCAATATCTATTTGCAGGAGACCGCATGCTCCATATGGCAAGTGACATGGAAAGTAGTGATGATACATAAAATTAGAATATTTCTAAAAAAAATTCCATGGGAAAATCAGGCTTGACATAAGAGAAATAATTGGTGGATGGGAAAAAAGATAGCAGTTGTATGATTTTCAGAAGGAGCACACACACACACGCACGCACGCGCGCGCACACACACACACACACTAAATTACTTTAAATTCAATTGATTTTTACAATACATTTTCCTCATGTGTATTATCTGAATAGCAACTGAATAACTGACACGTTACATGATGAATGTTAGAGGCTGATATGCAGAACCACAGGTCCTTCATGCATGATGTAGTGTGACTTCTATTAACACACATGCTCCATTAATAGGTGACATAACCTTTACAGTATGTCAGTGAGAAATGGAATGAATAAATGGAGAGCGGAAAAAGACATTCGAGACAAGTTGTGGGTGTAAAGTAATGAAATTAAAACAGCCCTAAAGGTAAAAACAGAAATGTAAGGGATTATATGTTCTTCCTGGAGATAACTAGACTGTTTAACCATTTAATTCATGGAATACACAGTTAAAAAGCAAATGTGGTTTTTCAGATTAGAAAGAAGCAAAGGTTTGTCTGAAAAGATCAGACTGGCTTCTGACAAAAAGGGGCATATTGACAAGGTGAAGCTTCACAACAGGGATAGGGTGTTCAATTATCACTAGGGACTTGTTTTCTTGAAAAAACAAACTATCTTCAGTCTCAGATGGTGAAAGTTTTTTAGGATTCAGAAAGGTTAGTGTACTTAAACTCTCCAATTTGTCATGCATAATACAATATTGGAAATAAGACTTATTTTCAACAATCTGGAAACATGGCGCATAAATCTGCTTCGCAGCCTTTCGCTGTGAATTGTTTTTTTGCGTGTGTGATTGTGCTAGTACCATAATGCTGATGCAACACTTCTTTCAGTGTGTCATTCTGTTTCTAATTTTCCTCCCACTTTTTTTTTTTTTTTGCTTTTATAAGCTGTTACAACACAAATGTTTTGTCAGGCTTGTCTGTGGCTGCCTCTGATAGCACCACCAGCTGACTGGGTGGCCTAAGCTTCATTATTTACTACAATGGCATCACCACAGCATGTGCCAAGCACTGGGTCAGAGACAAGAGTTTCTGGATGAGTTCAAGCCCATATGGCAAGAAAGCACAGGTGGGAAACTAGATAGAAGTATCTGTAGTGAGCAATCAGTCACGGAGACAGAATGTAGTGTTCGTACTCAGTGGATGGTACGTGGAGACAGGACACTTCAGTGCTGACCTTGTCAAGATCCCAGCAATTCAAGTGGTTAACTCAATAGTATGCATTATGCAAACCAAAGAAACACATTTATGGTTAATGGGAATGGCTGCATTCACAGGGTCATGGTTCATCATATCTGAGGGCTGTCAATGTGTATTTGCTCTACTCAGGTATGCTCGTCTCTTTCTCATATTTGAATGCTTGGTGTCAGTCAGTCTCTGGCCCTCTTCACGTACTCTGTGAGGTGTAACCACTGGTATAATGTTAGTATTACTAACCACAGAGTACTATTGTTCTGATTACATGTGATGTGCTGAAGACTGTATAAAACATAAATATTAAGTGAGAGTCCAAATGTGAAGTACAACAGGGGCTGCATGGCACAAACTGCTGACATGAGTGCCGTAAGGCATGATGTGCCTCTAGTGGTTGTGAATATAAAGTAGAGATGATGTGAAACAACTGTAGCGGTTTAAAATTAAATACAACTGGAGCTGAAATCATAAGAAATGCTCTTTATATGCAGGTTTTCATTTTAATAAGTTGAGTATTTTCTCTATATAAGATGTAGATCCTTATCTATCAGTTTGTTTACCAGTCTTGTTCCTACACAAATAACGGAACCCCGAAAAGAGTGGAAAAAAAACAAAAAAACAAAAACTAAACCACATACTGAACAAGACTGAAAATTGAGAGTATACACAAAGAAAACTGATGCTATTTGTTCTTTATGGGGATGTCATGAGTATAATATTCTTATTGTTTTCATTGAGCTGCTAATGGCTATAAAGATACACCTACTGTTCCCCAAGCAGCTGCTCAACACATACAATTTGACTGCACACCTGCAACATATTAAGGGTTACATTATTTTGTGCTTTTCTTAAAAGTTTGATATTTCTTCACCCTTTATCATTATATATATCCCTATGTGCTTGGCTTTTTTTCAGCATTTGTTTTTCCTATTCATTATAATTGTTTTGCATAAATGAATATTCATGTTTCAATATTTAAAGTCTATTAAGGGATTAGGCTACTGTTTTTGAAGCCCTGATATGGATAACGGAAGCAAAGCGTTCTCAAATATGATCACAGTGTAGGTGAACATTAATATTCATACTTGTGATAATTAGGGAGATGGCTTGAATTAAAAATGAACATTTGTTCATTCATTCTGTCTCTTACGGAAAAAAAAACAGGACCGGAAAGCATGAACAAAAAGACGTGAAGCCATTGATCTGTTTGACAAGTGGGAGAGGCGGGGGTGGAGTATGGGTGCATTCTTGATCTAGATTCCTTAGGAAAATTGTCACAAACAATCAGATGTCACTGATGCAGTATAAAGTCAGTCACAGTTTATGAGCAACTAAACATCAATGCCATAAATTAAATTGAAAACTACAAACTCTCACTCATGTCAGAGGAGATGACAGCAGTTTTAAAAGGAATGAAGAAGGCTAGCTCATCTATATATTCCTACTCTGTCAAACTTTCTCTTTACAGCCTTGAAAAACATGGCATGTCATCTCTCTCTCTCTCCCCCTCTCTCTCTCTCTCTCTCTCTCTCTCTCTCTCTCCCTCCTCTCTCTCTCTCTCTCTCCCTCTCTCTCTCTCTCTCTCTCTGTCTCTCTCTCTTTCTCTGTGCTTCTTCTGATGCTCTCCTCTTTAAGGCCTGTCCCTACGTTATCCATCAGAGAGCAGAAATCAAATATATGAAAATGAAGCAATAACTTTGGGAGACTTTCAACACAACACATCCCATAGTAGTGACGTGACTGCATCACACACCTTGACTCTGTGGCTTGTAATACACCGAAAGCCAGCAGAGGAGGAAAAGCTTGAGTTTGACGGCACAGCTCTGTAAAATTAAGAAATTTAAGATAAGACCAAATATCCAGAAGGAAGCAATTACAAGATGATGGAAAATCCCATGCAGGGCTTTTGAAGAAGACATTTGGGGGAAAGGGAAATAAAAAAAACCCAAACAATTACAATGTCACAGCTTGAATCTTTTGCTGTGAAATGTACCTTGGTGTATATTAATTCTCCAGGGAAACGGAATGAGGGATATTCCTGATTTATCACCCTCTTTGCCGCTATCATTTATCACCCCAGTAGCCACCGGATTGAGGTCTGCTTTGAAATGGCCACTGCGTTTCCACTTGGGAAATTCCATTACTGGTCTACCAATGGAGGAGAGGATGTGTTTTAGTTTATGAGGGCACAAAAAAGGTAGGTGTTCCAGAAGGAATCAGGTCTCATGACACAATATGTGAGAACAAGCACAAACATACATAGACATTGTGGTCCACCTTCATGTACACATGAACTCTACTGTTTCAGAATGCATACTATCACTTGGAACAAGACAATTGCAGGGGCTACATGGATTCATTAATTGACAGTTGATGTGGAGTGAGAGATATTTCCTACATGCTCAACTATGGTTATAGTCCAAATGTGTCATGGTGACATTAGTGGGGAAATAAGGCAGCATATAAATGAAAAACTGTGGTTAACACTTTATTAGTTTTTATTAAAACTACTGCTAGAGGTCAAGTCAAGCTATTAGCCATTTTTAGGGACCAAAATCTATTGAATTATACACTGTTGCAACATGTTTAGACTTAGACTTCCTTTTATTGTCATTGCACAAAGACTCAGAACAGTGAATCTGACGATGAAATGCTTGGCAACGGGAGTACACAGCATTTGTTCGCATCGGTATTTCTATAGTGTTAGGAAACATATAAACAGTGTGAGGATAGTCATAGACATGTTTTAAGTGTTATTAACAGTATGAGTCTTATAAATAAAATTTTATAAATAAATACATAATATTGCACGGAGCCTAAGGCCTGGCATGTAAACTTGAAATGTTGAAAATTATGTATAGATTATAGATATATTATAGATAGATCATATTATATAATTTATAATTGTAATTTATAATTAGAATTATAATTATATATAATTTATTTTCTTTTTATGTTTCTTTCCAGAATGAGAAAACCAGAGTTTTGTTCAAGGACAGCATTTCATTAAAACATTTGAATAAAATGGATCTTTGTTTCCTTTAATCGATCCATACTTTATTTCTGGTTTCACGTCTTTCCCCCAAAACCCCCAAAAAGTTCTTATTTCATTCGTTAGATTTTATTCCAATTCATAATTTTCATTATCATCAAACAATTATCATCATTATCTCTAACAATCTGGTGATGTTGCAGACGATGGCGCATGTAAAACAGATGGTGTGTAAAACTGCAGATATTATTCAACTGGAAATGATCTACTCTTTGATCCACATCTCTGATCTAGTCTGACTTTAGCTATGGTGCTATGTTTAGCATGCTAGGATGTGTGATTGCTGCTGCATTCGTTTGGAGATGAAATTACCATGACTTCAAAAAGAGAAAAAAAAAACAGCAAGCTGTGCTTTATGTTGCTTCTCCTGTGTCACGAACAAAGAAAATAGCTTCAGAGTGTATAAAGGAAAGAGATACAAAAGCTGATTGATAACATTTTTCCTCACAAGAATGAAGTATCTGAAATGTTGGAGCAAAGCTACAGACAATATCAATTACGTCAAACTTGGAGAAAACATGATATTTTAAGGGTGTCGCTTACTTTTGCCTTGAAGACTTGAAATATGGATTGGATATACTTTAGGCAGCATGAATCAATTTCAGACCTAACCCTTGTTATGAGTCCTGTGGAAGTCTCAGTCAGAAAGACTGAGAGAGTACTGGGGGACATACGATGCATGAAGGTGTGGAGGTAGAAGAGTTGAGGAAGAGGACAGGACTTAGAGTGAAGACAAGGTGAGGAGGAGGCTGTTGGATCAGCCTATTGACAGCTCAAGCCCCACAGGGCTAAATACAAGGGCGGTGTGTGTTCATGCGTGTGCATGTGAGTGTGCGTATGTGTCAGTCCTGATGATCTAGCATGTCAACTTAAGTAAAGGTCCTTCTCGGTGCTGATGCCCTCAGGAAACATTGACATTCTCAGCAGTTTCTTCTGTGTTGCTCGAGTCTCGGCAATCCAGCACAAGACAGAGACGGGAGAGAGCATGGGGGAATTAGTCTGACACTGCAGTATATCCTCCCACCATATCCTACATGTGGACAGTATTATACAGTATTTAATATATTCAGGGAGCACATTGTCCCTAAAGTCATCGACAATTATTTTAGGTGGTCAGCAGGGCCAATTATTCTATTAATCTCTGCTTTGACTTGTTTTACAAGTGCTACTGGTAATAGCGCACAGGATGTTGTCTTCTGAGGCTGAACATACTCTCTGCTCGTACTTGCCCACCAGGTATCAGTCAGTTGATTGTGTTTCCTCCCTCAGAATGGCGTGACAGCGTATCGGCTCTTACTCCTTCACACTTGAGCGTGGGTGAGCAGGGGTCAGAAAAAAAATTCAGGAAATAGATGATAGATGAGAAAATGAAAATATTTCAGTGACTGGCTTATCTATGTCTTGCTAACACTACGGAGGCATTCATCACCTCCAGTCATGTCAGAGTCAGTTTGGTTGCAGAAGATTTGTTTGGCATCCAGAGTACATTTGCACCACTGGATTCAATTAGGGCAACTATTGACACTTGTCAGATATGTGTTGCTGCTTTTTACAAAGCAAACAAAGGAACTGACTAATAAGAAAAGTGGACTGAGCGTCTGGGAAAATAATTGCTTTTGCTGTTTTTCAAGGTTTTTTTTTCACTCCATGTTCAATGCACTTACATGTGCATAAACATGCTTTAACATTGTTGTTGTTGTTCGAGCAAACACTGAAATGATTTTTTTTTTTTTTTTTATTGTTTGCAAGTAGCTGGTGTAGTGTTAAATGAGCTACAGCACCTGCACCATCAACTGTTGTGAACTTAACTCGGGGTTGATTTTAAATTAAAACCAAGGGAGCAAATGGAAATCTGCTGCACAAAACACGTCCAAATACGGTGGTTTCTTTTGGTAATTTCATGCAAAGAAAGAGAAACATATTTGTGGCTGTTCTGAGAAAGCTTCCAGCCTCATGACCAAAGAGAGAAGTTAGAGAAAAGAGATGAGGAATGGAGTGGTGCTGAACAAAGGTCTTTATATGCTAGCATAAAAAAAGAAGAGAAAAGAAAAAAAGATGATTGTGTGACTGGACTCAAATGAAAAAAATAACTAGTACTGCTATTGCAAGTGAAATTCATTCACTTTATTCATTTTTCCCATGTACTGTGATTTAAAAATATTGGTATGCTGATTTAATAATTATAATTCATAATGTGCCAGGAAAAGAACTAATCCCTTCCTACCAGTATCCTAAAAACCACCACCTCCTGAAAATAGCCATCCGCCCTCACACCTATTTCCTTCAAGCCCATGACTTCATCGACTAGTGAAATCTTGTGAGGTTAGGATTGGCCTGCTTTTTTAGGATTTTAAATTGCCTTTGAATAGCCAAAAAATTGTATTCCATACTGGAAGATAGCTTTGCATTCCAGCCTTACATTCTATTCCCACTCTCACTTTCAGGCCCTACAAATGCCTCCCCTTTTTTCTATAAGTCTTGTTTCTGCTTCAGCCTACACTAATTCAGACTCAACTGTGTGTGTGTGTGTGTGTGTGTGTGTGTGTGTGTGTGTGTGTGTGTGTGTGTGTGTGTGTGTGTGTGTGTGTGTGTGTGTGTGTGTTTGTGTATGTAGGTGTCAAGTCGAGTAATTATTTGGAATTCCCACTGCGTTCCAGATCTAATGAGGAGTCACGTGACAGCTCATTTTGGACAGGAGCTCTCTGGGACTGTCTTGCAAGCAGCAAACAGAGGAGCTACGAAAAAAAGGTGGGAGGAGTGAATAACAACAATCAACCAAGCAATAGAATGGAGTTTTAGTCAAATAAGGTATTCACACACTTTCTACAAGTCTTTTTTAGTGTGATCATAATCAGTTTTGTTGGCTATAAAGGTTTAGATTTCTTTCTCACTGGGATGTTTACAACTCTGCTTACTCCTGAGTTTGTGCTGAAAGATTTCACCAGAAGGCAAATCCTCCCAATAAGTCTGTCTTGATCCACGCTGTGTTGAGCATTGAGTCCATGTTAAAACCAGGTTGACCTTGATCAAAACCAGCAGCCTCAAAATCGATCTTAAACACAAACAAGTGCATTGCTCCCAATGAGATGTGGAATTCATGAAGCTTTTTGGTTCCTTGAAGGAGAAGCTGTATTTCTGTGTTCTGTACAAAGCAAATGGCAATGTGATGAGTCACTGGAGAGGACAGGAGCCGATGGATCCAAGTAATTAGGTTTCATCCTAGTTTCGTGACTATACATGGCCTATGCATGACCAGTACTGACTGCAACTTATCAGGCATATCAAGAATTAACAAGAGGCTAGCAACACCAAATAGTACAAAGATTTGTGATCTGAACACAGTCCTTTAGGGTAGATAAAATCTGTTCACTGCACAAATGAAGAACTCAAAAAGGATGCTACAAGTACATTTAACTTGAATAATTAAATTTAATACTGAGAGCTACTATTAAATATGGATCTGAACAGCCACATAAGGAGTCCTCCTGATGCCCAAAGTGACTTGCTGACCCATCATAAAATGCACAGACACATTTTTATCACAACCATCAACTAATGGTGTAAGAGTAGTTTTTTTTCCATGTCTGTGATAGCATGCAATCTGTTACTGATGACTAGTTGATGTTCTCATTTTTGTGGGAACAGATGTGATGAAAAAATAAATAGACAAGGGATTGGGAGAGAAGGCAGATTGAAATCAGCAGTGCTGCAAACACACTGGCACTATCCACCCAATTAGTATGCCTGACAGCACTATACACCGGCAGCTGGATTCATTGGATTCATGCACGTGTGGTGAAAACGCCCAGAGAATACAAACAGTAAAACACAGAGATGAGCAGACACCAGCACTTCCCTCTCCATCCTACTCCACCTTGTTTTCTCTTGGCCACTCTCTCTCTCGCCAGAACAAACAGAGAATAAGAGAGGGAAACAAAGCCTTCATAGTGCACGTACTTACACAGCAATTCTGTCGGAGCTGGTTCCAGATGAATAAGGCAGAATACCAAGTGGCCCACTTATACGCTAGGCAGAGACAAATAGACCAGTCAATCACCACAGGCTGCTGCCGAATAACAAACACTCGCTCGTGTTTGTGGATGTAGAAGACCGCGTTTTTCTAATTGTTGGGCCCTGAATGCATCTGTGTCTATACACATACAGTAATAGCACTATATGTACAACAACTGCCACTTCCAAATTATTGTGATGCATTTTCTACGGCACCAGATGTTGTACTGTTGAAAAAAATAGAGATCCAGTCTATACAAAATACTGACAGAGGATTTTGCTGCAGTCAGTAGTTTCCTTTAGGAAGCAAACAAGCAAAAAACAAAAAAAACAAAAAAAAACAAACAAACATTTGTACCCATTCCTTCCTTCATGCTATGCGTCATGTACCAGACTGCCTGTCAGAAATGTAGAGCGGTAGAACTGTCAGAGCCAACTGACCCTCAGGAGGGGTCACCGAGGAGGTGCAAACATTACTATTTAATGGAATGGAAGCCTCCCAGTAGGGACCAGAGCTCATGAAGTGCAGCATTACTTAGGAACATGGAAATAGAGGTTTGGTTCAAGGAAGGACCAGATGGGGAAGCTCTCAATTATAGTTTCCTGAACCATAAAGGTCAGGGAAAAAACAAAACAAAACTTAGTTTATTTTACACTGGGCAGGAATTACATGTCACTAGATTGCCTTAAGGGTTTTAAGGTACATTTAATTATTTATCTTGATCAGATCTGTTTTTTTAATTATTTGGGTGGGTGTCATACGTCACTGGGACCAAACATAGCTTAGCAGCCATAAGAAACAATGCAATTCTAGACGCGATTTACACCAAAAATATCATGGTTACCTGCGCGGTGAACAGTTGTGTCAACAGAACAGCAAAAATACGCCACTTTCAAATAAATTCACTGTGGAATTAATAACAATTAGAGTTGTTATTAATTCCACACAGTCCAATAGTAATAAACGGCGGTTAGCTCAATGCTAACATAATATTGAAAATCCCATTGACGAGCTAGCGCGTCAGCATTTTTTAGCGCGATACCTTCCCAGAAGGTATTCTAAAGAACAACAGGTCCTTGTCTTCGCGTCTTTTTGCTGTTCTGTTGACACATAAACATAAAATGTACACACATAAAATGTATTTTTTCTTCTATTTATCATAATGACGTATAACATATACGTCACTTAAAATTAACTTTACTGTCCCTTTAAGCAACACTTGGGTTCAATAATTAGATGTAAACATTTTATTCCAGGTGAGATAACCCTAACTCTACCACAGCACATCACTGGAACCCAGCGGATAATAAATTCTCAGTAGAGGCAAATTACTTCCATCTATCTGGTGAAAAACATCAATTTTGAAATATTCAGAAACATAGATTTTTTTCCCTCCATGTGTGACATAATCTTTACTCCTACCTGATTCTGCCCTCAACTCTTAAATAATAACTATACCATCAGTATTTTGACAAATTTTCCAACCAGAGTGAAACAAATGGCTCTGCCTTTATTGAATGCTGTTAAAATTGGGAGCTTCTAAGTCATTACAGCTGTAAGCAATTTCTTTTTATATTTAACTTATTGTATGCTGGTATACTGTTCCTTTAGAATGGTGTAGTCCAAACAAACACACACATAAAGCTCCCTTGAATCTACATACCTCAATCACTAGCGAACAACACAAATTACTGACAGCGTCAGCCATTCTTGATTATTACCTACAGTATATGAAAGCAATTGTGTCCAGGTGTCCAGCAGCTGCGGAGTGTGTGTACAGGTTCTACAGAGACACCCTCTGTGTGAAGATGAGTTATTGTGTTGCTCACTTAATGGTTACTAAGTGAGAGATAGTGTGTGATACCAAAAGCATTGCTTTATGATTCTTTTTTTTTTTTCAACTGTGCTATTACAGTCTCTCTTTTGATGACACATCTGTGCCATTTATAATGATACAAAGAGATGCACCCCATGAACCTGTTTCTCTGTGCTCTCATCCCCACTGTGCATATAGTCAGAGAGAAGGATACACAGTAATAGATTAGCTCTACAAAAAGACATTTACATGGGACATTCTAAGAGGTGTTAAAACCTTTGAAAGCCATTCATGCTGATGTGTGTGTGACAGACGTGTCATAGCAATGATACAATTTAGTGGGTAAATAGTTAAAGAGAAAGGGTAACTTTGATAGGGTTGTGAGCGTATGCTGTTAAAAAAAATTAATTACTGCTAGTAGGGTCATTTTATTCCCCAGTAAAAAAAAAAAGGAAATGTCACAGATTATATGTCCTACCTTAGTTTTCAGAGCCGATTCAAGGAAATTTCCCCAAGGAATTTGTCATGTTCAAGGAAATTTTGCTGCTGTTACTGAGTGAGCCCAGAAAAAAAGGCTCAAGAAGACAAGTTGGTAAGGTGAGAAGATAGGAAAAAAGAACAGAGACAAAATGATGAAGGGCAGGAGTCAAAAGCCAAGCTCAGCTTTTGAAGGATAAGAGATAAGAGAAATGTGTTTCTTGACAGTCCAAGTTGGAAACGTAGTCAAGGGGTCAGGAGATGTCCTGGTGCTGTTTGGGAGGGAGGAGCACAATGCAGTGGAAACAACTATAACACCATATAAACACAAAGAGGCAGAAAAGAGGGTGACATGCTGCCGTATGACAGATACTTGTTGTCACTGTCATGCTGTAGTATGACAACCTCTCATGAGATAAGCACGGAGCAAGAGGCCAAAACTGCAAGGGAAGTGAACTTCAGCAGCAGCCAATGAAAATAAGATGGGAAAAAAAGAAAGCGAACAATGAGCCAATTTCAGTGTTGGTTCTATCATCAGTCTGAGATTTATATTATAACTGAAATAGTTCAGAGCTGATCCAAACGGACCAGTGAGACTGATATGTTATAGAAGATATTTGGTCGGGCTGCTGCTGAGGTCCTCTCCTTCACACTCTCACAAAACACACTCACATCTCCTTGACTTTTTCACAGAACACACCTGCTACACTTCAACCTGTCATCTTTGCAGCAAGCACAGTGCAGCTGCTAACACTCCCTACAGGCATCAAATCGAATTCAGCACTCAGCACCCCTCTCTCCTCACCTCTCACCACCATTTGCTCTTTTCCTGAGGAATGAGGGTTCTCTCTGCTGATCCTGATGTGGCTGTGGTGCTGACAGAGCATTATGATTGCCATAGCACTGGTTGAGTCTTCCAACAGCCAACGAAAAACCTTGCTAGTCCTCTTACTGTCAGGCCCACTCATACAGTATATTGACAAGCCAGCAAGGCAGCAGAATAATACCAACAACACATAACAACAAACTGCATTATAAATGATATAAGTGAAGGTGGTGCAGCTTAATTCACTAGACATCACTTAATAAGCAAATGAGGATTTGTGCAAAGAAGTCTATTAGCCTGTCAGCCTACCTCTGCCCCTGTTTAAGTCAAGCCTTCCTGAATGCTAATTGTATATAAGCTTTGTGCCACCCAGCAGAGCTTTAATACACATGCAATTCTTAAACAAGAGGTAAAACAAAAATCAATCTTTGCCCATCTAGAAAACCCATTGCCAAGGAAGTGAGACCAGTGCAGTTTCATCAGCTGTATCTAAAGCAGGATGTGCATCTCTGCACCAGAAGATTCCACTTGAGTTAACAGATGATGTGCATTGATGAAAGGGATTGCTGTATTTTCTATTTTATAGTCAAATGACAACAATTTCTAAAAAATATTATTAGTTTGAATATTTTTAAAAAAAATATTCAAACTAATAATATAGTAGTTAGAATAGTTTGAAGTTCTCTCATTTAATTCAACTACAACTGCACCTACATTGTCTGAAAAACAGCGGAAACATTAAGTCCTTTATCTCAACGCTAACCACCCACTTATATCTCTACCTGAATCACTCACTCCAGCAAAACACAGTCAAACATCAGCAGCCAATGAAGATGGTTCACTTACGATCGTTGCAAAAAGAGCCACCATAGGACGTCATGGTGCAGTCGCAGGTGAAGCCCTCCCACTGCTGGAGACACACCCCCTGATGGTAGCAGGACTCCTCCGTACAGGTGGTACTGGGTCCTAAAGGGGGTAACGATCAGCTTTAGTTAGTTCACTGAAGGTCATTCCATACTAATCATTATTATTCCAAACTAAAACCCTTGGACAGCTTTGCCAGCTGTCCACTCCCCAGGGTGATGATGGCAGAGCAGAAACTTGGAAGCTCTCTTTAGACATAGATTTAATTTCAAGCACATGCTATAATCGCCTCAACGGCTCAGAATTCTTCAGCTGGTGAAGGAGAGCAGCTTTTGAAAATGGGTTTTAGCTGTATAGTAATGTTGTTGAGCCACATCATGCTAATATCAGGGGCGGCAGTGGAGAGCAGGTCATCCAGTGGTCATATTGGTGGTTCAAATCCCGCTCGTCATGTGCCGTTGTGTCCTTGTGCAAGACACCTTGCCCTATTTGCCTCCAGTGAGGAAGGTGTACAAATGTTGCAGTGCTGGCCTTTGGCATGGATTGGCTGCTACGTGTCCATCGGTCTGCCCCAGGCTATGTATATAGTACACCCTCACCAGTAGTGAATGAATAATGGAACCACTGTGAAGCACTTCTAGCGTCTACAAAAAAAGTACTATACAAATCTAATCCATTATTATTAATAGCGTTTTCATAGCAAAAGAATGAAACTCAAGAGTTATTCATTCAGTTTATTCTTTTATACAGATTGTTTGCAGGCTGTAGCTCTCCACAGTTCTGCATAATACAAAGTACTTAGAAAGGCAGAATAGGGCCCCGTTGCTGTTTGACCTCTGAAAGGGAAGCTAACGAGGTTGGGGACAGAACAAGGGTGGGACATTTTGACTTTATGTTATGTGAGCCTCCAATTGGGGGATTTAAATAGCAGTCAGTGCCAGAATCCAGCTGACCCATAGAGGAACTCTCAAACTCTAAGCTCTAAACTGAGGACATCACCTGATGATGGATGAACAAATGAAACAAATGAGTAGTAGGAATTAATATAAAACCTTATTCAGTGTAGATGGATGCAGCTGAATACAGTTTCAGCCAATGTACCAGAGTTAGAGTTTTTGAAAGTGAATAAAATGAAATAATAAAAAAAAGCACAGTGTTTTTAGGAGATCTGGTGACTGCACCAAAACACAGTATCATTAGTTTTATGGAGTGATGATGTCTCCTGTTGTTCCCACCCACTGTCATATGAATACGTTAAATAGTCACTTCTAAACTCCACAATTGCGATTTCTCAGTGAAATGCCATCAAGGTATTCAGAAGAATCATTTAAACTTCAAACTGTACCATTCATTGCCTTGCAGGTATCTTTTGATCGTTCTCCAAGAACTGATCTTAATTATTCTGTGTTCTTAAAAGATAATATCTCTGATGTATATAAAATATCATCACTTAGATATAAGGACGCAGACGAAAGCAAATTCTTTGTTGTATATGTAAACAAATATGGATGGTGTGGCCCTTCTCAGGTTGGTGATTAAATTTTCAATTTAGCCAGAATATATCCAAAGTGTCATGGTCCAGTTCCATTATAACTTATTTTCACATAGATGACACCTTTTGTCATTTACACATGTCCCAGTAAAAACACCTCCTCCTCCCATACCAACCAGCAGAAAAAATAAATCATTAACATGTTAGTACTTTATAGTGTTTGCTCGTAACAACAACTTCAAGTTCATCTTTTCTACATCGGCCTAATCTCTTCATAGTTCCTAGCCAGGCTCATTGCTCCATTAATTACCCACTACGAAATGATCCATTGAAGAGTTAATTACCCATACTGTCA